>NW_024058469.1:0-54339 GCF_016432855.1 Salvelinus namaycush | reverse complement strand
GGGTCATGCCGGACAGACGGGTAGTGACTCACTATGCTGGTTAGTGGGTGGTCACTGTCTCTCTGATAGTCAGTGGACAGAGGGGGTCATGCCGGGACAGACGGGTAGTGACTCACTATGCTGGTTAGTGGGTGGTCACTGTCTCTCTGATAGTCAGTGGACAGAGGGGGTCATGCCGGGACAGACGGGTAGTGACTCACTATGCTGGTTAGTGGGTGGTCACTGTCTCTCTGATAGTCAGTGGACAGAGGGGGTCATGCCGGGACAGACGGGTAGTGACTCACTATGCTGGTTAGTGGGTGGTCACTGTCTCTCTGATAGTCAGTGGACAGAGGGGGTCATGCCGGGACAGACGGGTAGTGACTCACTATGCTGGTTAGTGGGTGGTCACTGTCTCTCTGATAGTCAGTGGACAGAGGGGGTCATGCCGGGACAGACGGGTAGTGACTCACTATGCTGGTTAGTGGGTGGTCACTGTCTCTCTGATAGTCAGTGGACAGAGGGGGTCATGCCGGGACAGACGGGTAGTGACTCACTATGCTGGTTAGTGGGTGGTCACTGTCTCTCTGATAGTCAGCGGACAGAGGGGGTCATGCCGGGACAGACGGGTAGTGACTCACTATGCTGGTTAGTGGGTGGTCACTGTCTCTCTGATAGTCAGCGGACAGAGGGGGTCATGCCGGGACAGACGGGTAGTGACTCACTATGCTGGTTAGTGGGTGGTCACTGTCTCTCTGATAGTCAGTGGACAGAGGGGGTCATGCCGGGACAGACGGGTAGTGACTCACTATGCTGGTTAGTGGGTGGTCACTGTCTCTCTGATAGTCAGCGGACAGAGGGGGTCATGCCGGGACAGACGGGTAGTGACTCACTATGCTGGTTAGTGGGTGGTCACTGTCTCTCTGATAGTCAGCGGACAGAGGGGGTCATGCCGGGACAGACGGGTAGTGACTCACTATGCTGGTTAGTGGGTGGTCACTGTCTCTCTGATAGTCAGTGGACAGAGGGGGTCATGCCGGGACAGACGGGTAGTGACTCACTATGCTGGTTAGTGGGTGCTCACTGTCTCTCTGATAGTCAGTGGACAGAGGGGGTCATGCCGGGACAGACGGGTAGTGACTCACTATGCTGGTTAGTGGGTGGTCACTGTCTCTCTGATAGTCAGTGGACAGAGGGGGTCATGCCGGGACAGACGGGTAGTGACTCACTATGCTGGTTAGTGGGTGGTCACTGTCTCTCTGATAGTCAGTGGACAGAGGGGGTCATGCCGGGACAGACGGGTAGTGACTCACTATGCTGGTTAGTGGGTGGTCACTGTCTCTCTGATAGTCAGTGGACAGAGGGGGTCATGCCGGGACAGACGGGTAGTGACTCACTATGCTGGTTAGTGGGTGGTCACTGTCTCTCTGATAGTCAGTGGACAGAGGGGGTCATGCCGGGACAGACGGGTAGTGACTCACTATGCTGGTTAGTGGGTGGTCACTGTCTCTCTGATAGTCAGTGGACAGAGGGGGTCATGCCGGGACAGACGGGTAGTGACTCACTATGCTGGTTAGTGGGTGGTCACTGTCTCTCTGATAGTCAGTGGACAGAGGGGGTCATGCCGGGACAGACGGGTAGTGACTCACTATGCTGGTTAGTGGGTGGTCACTGTCTCTCTGATAGTCAGTGGACAGAGGGGGTCATGCCGGGACAGACGGGTAGTGACTCACTATGCTGGTTAGTGGGTGGTCACTGTCTCTCTGATAGTCAGTGGACAGAGGGGGTCATGCCGGGACAGACGGGTAGTGACTCACTATGCTGGTTAGTGGGTGGTCACTGTCTCTCTGATAGTCAGTGGACAGAGGGGGTCATGCCGGGACAGACGGGTAGTGACTCACTATGCTGGTTAGTGGGTGGTCACTGTCTCTCTGATAGTCAGTGGACAGAGGGGGTCATGCCGGGACAGACGGGTAGTGACTCACTATGCTGGTTAGTGGGTGGTCACTGTCTCTCTGATAGTCAGCTGAAGAAACCTGCAGTTCAAACAACAACAAAACAGTTTACAGGAAGGGGAGCATTTAACAGCCAGCTCATCTAAACATAGACGGGACAACTTGAACATGTTATGCAGTGAAAACAGCCAAACATATCCACTGGAACAAGCTTCTATTTTAGGTTCTGATGGTGAACAACAGATGAATTAAACTCATGAGAAATTAGTAAGTTCTATTTTTCAAGAATCAATGGCTATATATCATTCATTTAAAAAGTTCCCAAACATGTACCAATGCTTTTGTGCCTCATGCGGGTACAGACTGTTCTCTGTTGTAGGATTGTTGGTGACGCACTGTACTGGGTAGTCTTGGGTGGTCACTGTCTCACTGATAGTCAGTTGGAGTATTTTAGAGTGTGTTCCAATGGAAACTTGTACCCTTTATAGTGCACTCCTTTTGACCGGAGCCCTGTGGGCCCTGGGGGGTGCTGTTTGGGATACACCCATAATGTTTGTTTGTTTCTGTGGTGATTGTAGGAATGTGAGGGGAGCTGTGCTTGCCAGAGTTGAGGTAATGTTCAGGTCTTTGTGTTCCTCTCTCTCTGGGCTGATGAAAGAGTTACATTGATGAGGGTAATTCCAACTGTCATGGACTCTTCTACAGTCCACTGGCACTGTGCCCCTAATGGAACCCCATTCTCTATGTGCTGCACTACGTTGGACCACTGCCCCCTTGGTAGTGCACTATGTAGGGAATAGGATGGCACTTGGGAAGCAGGCTGGGTTCCATCTGACTGGCTTCCTCCTTCACAGTGTTCTAGAACAGACCACCAACAGACCCTGACCCTGTCCTCCTCTCCACTCTTCCTCCTTCACAGTGTTCTAGAACAGACCATCAACAGACCCTGACCCTGTCCTCCTCTCCTCTCTTCCTCCTTCACAGTGTTCTAGAACAGACCATCAACAGACCCTGACCTCCTCTCCTCTCTTCCTCCTTCACAGTGTTCTAGAACAGACCATCAACAGACCCTGACCCTGTCCTCCTCTCCTCTCTTCCTCATTCAGAGTGTTCTAGAACAGACCATCAACAGACCATCAACAGACCCTGACCCTGTCCTCCTCTCCACTCTTCCTCCTTCACAGTGTTCTAGAACAGACCATCAACAGACCCTGACCCTGTCCTCTTCTCCTCTCTTCCTCCTTCACAGTGTTCTAGAACAGACCATCAACAGACCCTGACCCTGTCCTCTTCTCCTCTCTTCCTCCTTCACAGTGTTCTAGAACAGACCATCAACAGACCCTGACCCTGTCCTCCTCTCCTCTCTTCCTCATTCACAGTGTTCTAGAACAGACCACCAACAGACCCTGACCCTGTCCTCCTCTCTTCCTCCTTCACAGTGTTCTAGAACAGACCACCAACAGACCATCAACAGACCCTGACCCTGTCCTCCTCTCCTCTCTTCCTCCTTCACAGTGTTCTAGAACAGACCATCAACAGACCCTGACCCTGTCCTCCTCTCCTCTCTTCCTCCTTCACAGTGTTCTAGAACAGACCACCAACAGACCATCAACAGACCCTGACCTCCTCTCCTCTCTTCCTCATTCACAGTGTTCTAGAACAGACCATCAACAGACCCTGACCCTGTCCTCCTCTCCTCTCTTCCTCCTTCACAGTGTTCTAGAACAGACCACCAACAGACCATCAACAGACCCTGACCTCCTCTCCTCTCTTCCTCCTTCACAGTGTTCTAGAACAGACCACCAAAAGACCCTGACCCTGTCCTCCTCTCCTCTCTTCCTCCTTCACAGTGTTCTAGAACAGACCATCAACAGACCCTGACCCTGTCCTCCTCTCTTCCTCCTTCACAGTGTTCTAGAACAGACCATCAACAGACCCTGACCCTGACCCTGTCCTCCTCTCCTCTCTTCCTCCTTCACAGTGTTCTAGAACAGACCATCAACAGACCATCAACAGACCCTGACCCTGTCCTCCTCTCCTCTCTTCCTCCTTCACAGTGTTCTAGAACAGACCATCAACAGACCCTGACCCTGTCCTCCTCTCCACTCTTCCTCCTTCAGAGTGTTCTAGAACAGACCACCAACAGACCATCAACAGACCCTGACCCTGTCCTCCTCTCCACTCTTCCTCCTTCAGAGTGTTCTAGAACAGACCACCAACAGACCATCAACAGACCCTGACCCTGTCCTCCTCTCCACTCTTCCTCCTTCACAGTGTTCTAGAACAGACCATCAACAGACCCTGACCCTGTCCTCCTCTCCACTCTTCCTCCTTCACAGTGTTCTAGAACAGACCATCAACAGACCCTGACCCTGTCCTCCTCTCCACTCTTCCTCCTTCACAGTGTTCTAGAACAGACCATCAACAGACCATCAACAGACCATCAACAGACCATCAACAGACCCTGACCCTGACCTCTCCACTCTTCCTCCTTCACAGTGTTCTAGAACAGACCATCAACAGACCCTGTCCTCCTCTCCTCTCTTCCTCCTTCACAGTGTTCTAGAACAGACCATCAACAGACCCTGACCCTGACCTCCTCTCCTCTCTTCCTCCTTCACAGTGTTCTAGAACAGACCATCAACAGACCATCAACAGACCCTGACCCTGTCCTCTCTTCCTCATTCACAGTGTTCTAGAACAGACCATCAACAGACCATCAACAGACCCTGACCCTGTCCTCCTCTCCTCTCTTCCTCATTCAGAGTGTTCTAGAACAGACCATCAACAGACCCTGACCCTGTCCTCCTCTCCACTCTTCCTCCTTCACAGTGTTCTAGAACAGACCATCAACAGACCATCAACAGAACCTGACCCTGTCCTCCTCTCCACTCTTCCTCATTCAGAGTGTTCTAGAACAGACCACCAACAGACCATCAACAGACCCTGACCCTGTCCTCCTCTCCTCTCTTCCTCCTTCACAGTGTTCTAGAACAGACCATCAACAGACCATCAACAGACCCTGACCCTGTCCTCCTCTCCACTCTTCCTCCTTCACAGTGTTCTAGAACAGACCATCAACAGACCCTGACCCTGTCCTCCTCTCTTCCTCATTCACAGTGTTCTAGAACAGACCATCAACAGACCCTGACCCTGTCCTCCTCTCCACTCTTCCTCCTTCACAGTGTTCTAGAACAGACCATCAACAGACCCTGACCCTGTCCTCCTCTCCACTCTTCCTCCTTCACAGTGTTCTAGAACAGACCATCAACAGACCCTGACCCTGTCCTCCTCTCCTCTCTTCCTCCTTCACAGTGTTCTAGAACAGACCATCAACAGACCATCAACAGACCCTGACCCTGTCCTCCTCTCCTCTCTTCCTCCTTCACAGTGTTCTAGAACAGACCATCAACAGACCATCAACAGACCCTGACCCTGTCCTCCTCTCCACTCTTCCTCCTTCACAGTGTTCTAGAACAGACCACCAACAGACCATCAACAGACCCTGACCCTGTCCTCCTCTCCACTCTTCCTCCTTCACAGTGTTCTAGAACAGACCAACAGACCCTGACCCTGTCCTCCTCTCCTCTCTTCCTCCTTCACAGTGTTCTAGAACAGACCATCAACAGACCCTGACCTCCTCTCCTCTCTTCCTCCTTCACAGTGTTCTAGAACAGACCATCAACAGACCCTGACCCTGACCCTGTCCTCCTCTCCTCTCTTCCTCATTCAGAGTGTTCTAGAACAGACCATCAACAGACCCTGACCCTGTCCTCCTCTCCTCTCTTCCTCCTTCACAGTGTTCTAGAACAGACCATCAACAGACCCTGACCCTGTCCTCCTCTCCTCTCTTCCTCCTTCACAGTGTTCTAGAACAGACCATCAACAGACCCTGACCCTGTCCTCCTCTCCTCTCTTCCTCCTTCACAGTGTTCTAGAACAGACCATCAACAGACCCTGACCCTGTCCTCCTCTCCTCTCTTCCTCCTTCACAGTGTTCTAGAACAGACCATCAACAGACCCTGACCCTGTCCTCCTCTCCACTCTTCCTCCTTCACAGTGTTCTAGAACAGACCATCAACAGACCCTGACCTCCTCTCCACTCTTCCTCCTTCACAGTGTTCTAGAACAGACCATCAACAGACCATCAACAGACCATCAACAGACCCTGACCCTGTCCTCCTCTCCACTCTTCCTCCTTCACAGTGTTCTAGAACAGACCATCAACAGACCCTGTCCTCCTCTCCTCTCTTCCTCCTTCACAGTGTTCTAGAACAGACCATCAACAGACCCTGACCCTGTCCTCCTCTCCACTCTTCCTCCTTCACAGTGTTCTAGAACAGACCATCAACAGACCCTGACCCTGTCCTCCTCTCCACTCTTCCTCCTTCACAGTGTTCTAGAACAGACCATCAACAGACCCTGACCCTGTCCTCCTCTCCACTCTTCCTCCTTCACAGTGTTCTAGAACAGACCATCAACAGACCATCAACAGACCCTGACCCTGTCCTCCTCTCCACTCTTCCTCATTCACAGTGTTCTAGAACAGACCATCAACAGACCATCAACAGATCCTGACCTCCTCTCCTCTCTTCCTCCTTCACAGTGTTCTAGAACAGACCACCAAAAGACCCTGACCCTGTCCTCCTCTCCTCTCTTCCTCCTTCACAGTGTTCTAGAACAGACCATCAACAGACCCTGACCTCCTCTCCTCTCTTCCTCCTTCACAGTGTTCTAGAACAGACCATCAACAGACCCTGACCCTGTCCTCTCCACTCTTCCTCCTTCACAGTGTTCTAGAACAGACCACCAACAGACCCTGACCCTGTCCTCCTCTCCACTCTTCCTCCTTCACAGTGTTCTAGAACAGACCATCAACAGACCCTGACCCTGACCTCCTCTCCACTCTTCCTCCTTCACAGTGTTCTAGAACAGACCATCAACAGACCATCAACAGACCCTGACCCTGACCTCCTCTCCACTCTTCCTCCTTCACAGTGTTCTAGAACAGACCACCAACAGACCATCAACAGACCCTGTCCTCCTCTCCTCTCTTCCTCCTTCACAGTGTTCTAGAACAGACCATCAACAGACCCTGACCCTGTCCTCCTCTCCTCTCTTCCTCCTTCACAGTGTTCTAGAACAGACCATCAACAGACCATCAACAGACCCTGACCTCCTCTCCTCTCTTCCTCATTCACAGTGTTCTAGAACAGACCATCAACAGACCATCAACAGACCCTGACCCTGTCCTCCTCTCCTCTCTTCCTCATTCAGAGTGTTCTAGAACAGACCATCAACAGACCCTGACCCTGTCCTCCTCTCCTCTCTTCCTCCTTCACAGTGTTCTAGAACAGACCATCAACAGACCCTGACCCTGTCCTCCTCTCCTCTCTTCCTCATTCAGAGTGTTCTAGAACAGACCACCAACAGACCATCAACAGACCCTGACCCTGTCCTCTCCTCTCTTCCTCCTTCACAGTGTTCTAGAACAGACCATCAACAGACCCTGACCCTGTCCTCCTCTCCACTCTTCCTCCACAGTGTTCTAGAACAGACCATCAACAGACCCTGACCCTGTCCTCCTCTCCTCTCTTCCTCCTTCACAGTGTTCTAGAACAGACCATCAACAGACCCTGACCCTGTCCTCCTCTCCACTCTTCCTCCTTCACAGTGTTCTAGAACAGACCATCAACAGACCCTGACCCTGTCCTCCTCTCCTCTTTTCTCCTCTCTTCCTCTCCTCTTCTCTTCTCTTCTCTCCTTTCCTCTCCTCTCTTGTCCTCTTTTCTCCTCTCTTCCTTTCCTCTTCTCTTCTCCCCTAACTGTGTCTCAGGGTAATTAACCAAGATATATCCCAATGTAATGAGGTGGGTTGGGTTTGGATAAGGTTCTGTATCTCAGCGTAATTAACCAAGATATATCCCAATGTAATGAGGTGGGTTGGGTTTGGATAAGTTTCTGTGTCTCAGGGTAATTAACCAAGATATATCCCAATGTAATGAGGTGGGTTGGGTTTGGATAAGGTTCTGTATCTCAGGGTAATTAACCAAGATATATCCCAATGTAATGAGGTGGGTTGGGTTTGGATAAGTTTCTGTGTCTCAGGGTAATTAACCAAGATATATCCCAATGTAATGAGGTGGGTTGGGTTTGGATAAGGTTCTGTACCGGTTGGTCTTAAACCTTCAGGAGGACTGTAAAGCCTACTTAACCATCAAGTAGAATGGAAGCATCTGACTAATCAGTCACTTTGTCACCACTGAGAACCCAACGTGTTCCTGGTAACGGTCCGAGGCCCGTATGTATCAAGCATCTCAGAGAACACTGTTCTCCACTGCATGTTTCTTCAAACAATCAAATCCAGATTTTTCAGAATTTGACTTGTTTGGAGAAAACATAGCTATTAAAAACACTAAAACACGCAATATATATATACATATATATTCAATCTATAGGTTTTCATCATGAGTTCCTGTGTGTCTATGTGTTTTCTAAGTACATTATACACAGTGGGTGCATGACTCCGTGCAGCCAGCCAACATGGTGAGTACAGTCTCAGGACACTAGGGGGCGACATTGATGTTAGTTACACTTGAAGAAACACGACCATTAAATCAAATCAAACTGTATAGAGTCACATGTGCCGATTACAACAGGTGTTGACCTTACAGGTGTTGACCTTACAGGTGTTGACCTTACAGTGAAATGCTTACTTACGAGCCACTAACCAACAGTGCAGTTTTCAAAAATACGGATAAGAATAAGAAATAAAAGTTACAAGTAGTTAAAGAGCAGCAGTAAAATAACAATAGCGAGACTATATACAGGGTGTTACGGTACAGAGTCAATGTGGAGGCTATATACAGGGTGTTACGGTACAGAGTCAATGTGGAGGCTATATACAGGGTATTACGGTACAGAGTCAATGTGGAGGCTATATACAGGGTGTTACGGTACAGAGTCAATGTGGAGGCTATATACAGGGTATTACGGTACAGAGTCAATGTGGAAGCTATATACAGGGGGTACCAGTACAGAGTCAATGTGGAGGCTATATATAGGGGGGGTACCGGTACAGGGTCAATGTGGAGGCTATATACAGTGGGTACCAGTACAGAGTCAATGTGGAGGCTATATATAGGGGGGGTACCGGTACAGGGTCAATGTGGAGGCTATATACAGGGGGTACCAGTACAGAGTCAATGTGGAGGCTATATACAGGGGGTACCGGTACAGAGTCAATGTGGAGGCTATATACAGGGGGTACCGGTACCGAGTCAATGTGGAGGCTATATACAGGGGGTACCGGTACAGAGTCAATGTGGAGGCTATATACAGGTGGTACTGGTACAGAGTCAATGTGGAGGCTATATACAGGGGGTACCGGTGCAGAGTTAATGTGGAGGCTATACACAGGGGGTACCTGTACAGAGTCAATGTGGAGGCTATATACAGGGTATTACGGTACAGAGTCAATGTGGAGGCTATATACAGGGGGTACCAGTACAGAGTCAATGTGGAGGCGATATACAGGGGGTACCGGTACAGAGTCAATGTGGAGGCTATATACAGGGGGTACCGGTACAGAGTCAATGTGGAGGCGATATACAGGGGGTACCGGTACAGAGTCAATGTGGAGGCTATATACAGGGGGTACCGGTACAGAGTCAATGTGGAGGCAATATACAGGGGGTACCGGTACAGAGTCAATGTGGAGGCTATATACAGGGTGTTACGGTACAGAGTCAATGTGGAGGCTATATACAGGGTGTTACGGTACCGAGTCAATGTGGAGAATACATATACAGCTGGTACCTGTACAGAGTCAATGTGGAGGCTATATACAGGGTGTTACGGTACAGAGTCAATGTGGAGGCTATATACAGGGTGTTACGGTACCGAGTCAATGTGGAGAATACATATACAGCTGGTACCTGTACAGAGTCAATGTGCGGGGGCACCGGTCAGTTGAGGTAGTATGTACATGTAGGTAGAGTTATTAAAGTGACTATGCAACGATGATAACAACAGAGAGTAGCAGCGGTGTAAAAAAGGGGGGGGGGGGGGGGCAATGCAAAGAGTCTGGGGAGCCATTTGATTAGAACCTTGGGATCATTGCAGCAACATTGTTCTGGTATAAAGAACTACCAAACAGCTGTAGGCCAATACTCACAGTGAAGCTGATGTGTATATCTGACAGAATGAAGCTAGGACACCGCTAGGGAAGAGTCCTGGACCCATCCTTAAACCCAGTCTCTATCAGAACCCACGGAAGGGATCAGGCTGGACCCATCCTTAAACCCAGTCTCTATCAGAACCCACGGAAGGGATCAGGCTGGACCCATCCTTAAACCCAGTCTCTATCAGAACCCACGGAAAGGATCAGGCTGGACCCATCCTTAAACCCAGTGTCTATCAGAACCCACGGAAAGGATCAGGCTGGACCCATCCTTAAACCCAGTCTCTATCAGAACCCACGGAAAGGATCAGGCTGGACCCATCCTTAAACCCAGTCTCTATCAGAACCCACGGAAGGGATCAGGCTGGACCCATCCTTAAACCCAGTGTCTATCAGAACCCACGGAAAGGATCAGGCTGGACCCATCCTTAAACCCAGTCTCTATCAGAACCCACGGAAAGGATCAGGCTGAACCCATCCTTAAACCCAGTGTCTATCAGAACCCACGGAAAGGATCAGGCTGGACCCATCCTTAAACCCAGTCTCTATCAGAACCCACGGAAGGGATCAGGCTGAACCCATCCTTAAACCCAGTCTCTATCAGAACCCACGGAAAGGATCAGGCTGGACCCATCCTTAAACCCAGTCTCTATCAGAACCCATGGAAAGGTTCAGGCTGGACCCATCCTTAAACCCAGTCTCTATCAGAACCCACGGAAAGGATCAGGCTGGACCCATCCTTAAACCCAGTCTCTATCAGAACCCACGGAAAGGATCAGGCTGGACCCATCCTTAAACCCAGTCTCTATCAGAACCCACGGAAAGGATCAGGCTGGACCCATCCTTAAACCCAGTCTCTATCAGAACCCACGGAAAGGATCAGGCTGGACCCATCCTTAAACCCAGTCTCTATCAGAACCCACGGAAGGGATCAGGCTGGACCCATCCTTAAACCCAGTCTCTATCAGAACCCACGGAAAGGATCAGGCTGGACCCATCCTTAAACCCAGTCTCTATCAGAACCCACGGAAAGGATCAGGCTGGACCCATCCTTAAACCCAGTCTCTATCAGAACCCACGGAAGGGATCAGGCTGGACCCATCCTTAAACCCAGTCTCTATCAGAACCCACGGAAAGGATCAGGCTGGACCCATCCTTAAACCCAGTGTCTATCAGAACCCACGGAAGGGATCAGGCTGGACCCATCCTTAAACCCAGTCTCTATCAGAACCCACGGAAGGGATCAGGCTGGACCCATCCTTAAACCCAGTCTCTATCAGAACCCACGGAAAGGATCAGGCTGGACCCATCCTTAAACCCACTCTATCAGAACCCACGGAAAGGATCAGGCTGGACCCATCCTTAAACCCAGTGTCTATCAGAACCCACGGAAAGGATCAGGCTGGACCCATCCTTAAACCCAGTCTCTATCAGAACCCACGGAAAGGATCAGGCTGGACCCATCCTTAAACCCAGTCTCTATCAGAACCCACGGAAAGGATCAGGCTGAACCCATCCTTAAACCCAGTCTATCAGAACCCACGGAAAGGATCAGGCTGGACCCATCCTTAAACCCAGTCTCTATCAGAACCCACGGAAAGGATCAGGCTGGACCCATCCTTAAACCCAGTCTCTATCAGAACCCACGGAAAGGATCAGGCTGGACCCATCCTTAAACCCAGTCTATCAGAACCCACGGAAAGGATCAGGCTGGACCCATCCTTAAACCCAGTCTCTATCAGAACCCACGGAAAGGATCAGGCTGGACCCATCCTTAAACCCAGTCTCTATCAGAACCCACGGAAAGGATCAGGCTGGACCCATCCTTAAACCCAGTCTCTATCAGAACCCACGGAAAGGATCAGGCTGGACCCATCCTTAAACCCAGTCTATCAGAACCCACGGAAAGGATCAGGCTATACGCTCTGATAAGACTGGAAATAAAGGAGTTGGATTCAGAAATACACACAAATATAGATTTAGAAATAGAGGTTGTTATCATTTATTAGTCTGGTTTGGGGTCAATTTACCTCTCCGTTTCTGGTTGGATTCTGGTTGTATTCTGGTTGCAGTTTCTGGTTGCAGTTTCTAACGTCCATCATTGATTTCTGTTAGAAGTCTCTGTGGATGTCCATGCTAAGGATGGGCAATTTAAATGTTTTGACTGTTCAAGTACTCGGATGGGAATACTAAAACACAAATACAAAAAGGCCTGCAATGGAAAAAAATATGGCCGCATTCATCTACATGGCAACAGCGCACAACAACGCCTAATTTATTATAACCATCACAGACAACAACGCCTAATTTATCATAACCATCACAGACAACAATGCCTAATTTATTATAACCATCACAGACAACAACGCCTAATTTATCATAACCATCACAGACAACAACGCCTAATTTATCATAACCATCACAGACAACAATGCCTAATTTATTATAACCATCACAGACAACAACGCCTAATTTATCATAACCATCACAGACAACAACGCCTAATTTATCATAACCATCACAGACAACAACGCCTAATTTATCATAACCATCACAGACAACAACGCCTAATTTATCATAACCATCACAGACAACAACGCCTAATTTATCATAACCATCACAGACAACAATGCCTAATTTATCATAACCATCACAGACAACAATGCCTAATTTATCATAACCATCACAGACAACAATGCCTAATTTATCATAACCATCACAGACAACAATGCCTAATTTATCATAACCATCACAGACAACAACGCCTAATTTATTATAACCATCACAGACAACAACGCCTAATTTATCATAACCATCACAGACAACAACGCCTAATTTATCATAACCATCACAGACAACAATGCCTAATTTATCATAACCATCACAGACAACAATGCCTAATTTATCATAACCATCACAGACAACAACGCCTAATTTATCATAACCATCACAGACAACAATGCCTAATTTATCATAACCATCACAGACAACAATGCCTAATTTATCATAACCATCACAGACAAAACGCCTAATTTATCATAACCATCACAGACAACAACGCCTAATTTATCATAACCATCACAGACAACAACGCCTAATTTATCATAACCATCACAGACAACAACGCCTAATTTATCATAACCATCACAGACAACAATGCCTAATTTATTATAACCATCACAGACAACAACGCCTAATTTATCATAACCATCACAGACAACAATGTCTAATTTATCATAACCATCACAGACAACAATGCCTAATTTATCATAACCATCACAGACAACAATGCCTAATTTATTATAACCATCACAGACAACAATGCCTAATTTATCATAACCATCACAGACAACAATGCCTAATTTATCATAACCATCACAGACAACAACGCCTAATTTATCATAACCATCACAGACAACAATGCCTAATTTATCATAACCATCACAGACAACAACGCCTAATTTGTCATAACCATCACAGACAACAATGCCTAATTTATCATAACCATCACAGACAACAATGCCTAATTTATCATAAACATCACAGACAACAAATCCTCCCATAAACAGCACCAGTCAAAAGTTTGGACACACCTACTCATTCAAGGGTTTTTCTTTATTTTTACTATTTTCTACATTGTAGAATAATATTGAAGACATCAAAACTAGGAAAAAACACATATGGAATCACGTAGTAACCAAAAAAGTGTTAAACAAATCAAAATATATTTTATTTTTGAGATTCTTCAAAGTAGCCACCCTTTGCCTTGATGACAGCTTTGCACACTCTTGGCATTCTCTCAACCAGCTTCACCTGGAATACTTTTCCAACGGTCTTGAAGGAGTTCCCACATATGCTGAGCACTTGTTGGCTGCTTTTCCTTCACTCTGCGGTCTGACTCATCCCAAACCATCTCAACTGGGTTGAGGTCGGGTGATTGTGGAGGCCAGGTCATCTGATGCAGCACTCCATCACTCTCCTTCTTGGTCATATAGCCCTTACACATCCTGGAGGTGTGTTGGGTCATTGTCCTGTTGAAAAACAAATGATGGTCCCACGAAGCGCAAACCAGATGGGATGGCATATCGCTGCAGAATGCTGTGGTAGCCATGCTGGTTAAGTGTCCCTTGAATTCTAAATAAATCACAGTGTCACCATCAAGGCCTGATTCACGCAGTCTCCTCTGAACAGTTGATGTTGAGATGTGTCTGTTACTTGAACTCTGTGAAGCATTTATTTGGGCTGCAATCTGAGGTGCACTTAACTCTAATGACTTAACTCCTTTCCTGTGGTGGTCCTCATGAGAGCCAGTTTCATCATAGCGCTTGAGGGTTTTTGCAATTGCACTTGAAGAAATGTTCAACATTCTTGAAATGTTCCTGGATTGACTGACCTTCATGTCTTAATGTAATGATGGACTGTCGTTTCTCTTTGCTTATTTGAGCTGTTCTTGCGATAATATGTACTTGGTCTTTTACCAAATAGGGCTATCTTCTGTTTACCAACCTTACCTTGTCACAACACAACTGATTGGCTCAAACGCATTAAGAAGAAAATAAATTCCACATATATTTTCTTTTAAATTGAAATGCATTCCAGGTGACTACCTCATGAAGCTGGTTGAGAGAATGCAAAGCTGTCATCAAGGCAAAGGGTGGCTCCTTTGAAGAATCTCAAACTAACCAAAATCTGTCTTCTTTTCGAGACGTTCAATTTAGTTTATTCGGCCTGTTTTCTGAATTGTCTAAATGTATGAACAATTCCACATTGAACCCTGCATGGTGATGAATGATGGCCAGGACATCTGTCTGGTGAGTCGGCCTCGGCTTCATGATTCTGATGGAAATATGCTCTCTCTTCATCTAACTAATGTTTTGTCATATTTTCAGTGTGGAACCTGTCTATGTTTAGGGGGGTTATAGCCTAGGGCTAACCTGTTCTAAATGTTACTAGCAGTTCACATAGTAGCCTAGGCTAGCCTGTTCTAAATGTTACTAGCAGTTCACATAGTAGCCTAGGCTAGCCTGTTCTAAATGTTACTAGCAGTTCACATAGTAGCCTAGGCTAGCCTGTTCTAAATGTTACTAGCAGTTCACATAGTAGCCTAGGCTAGCCTGTTCTAAATGTTACTAGCAGTTTGCATAGTAGCCTAGGCTAGCCAGTTCTAAATGTTACTAGCAGTTTGCATAGTAGCCTAGGCTAGCCTGTTCTAAATGTTACTAGCAGTTTGCATAGTAGCCTAGGCTAGCCTGTTCTAAATGTTACTAGCAGTTTGCATAGTAGCCTAGGCTAGCCTGTTCTAAATGTTACTAGCAGTTCACATAGTGGCCTAGGCTAGCCTGTTCTAAATGTTACTAGCAGTTCACATAGTGGCCTAGGCTAGCCTGTTCTAAATGTTACTAGCAGTTCACATAGTAGCCTAGGCTAGCCTGTTCTAAATGTTACTAGCAGTTCACATAGTAGCCTAGGCTAGCCTGTTCTAAATGTTACTAGCAGTTCACATAGTAGCCTAGGCTAGCCTGTTCTAAATGTTACTAGCAGTTCACATAGTAGCCTAGGCTAGCCTGTTCTAAATGTTACTAGCAGTTCACATAGTGGCCTAGGCGGAAAAATAGATGGGACGCAATTATTCCAAAACTGCAGCTTGTTGATGGAACACATATTTCCTTACTTCAATCAACCAGTCCATTTTTTCTTATATGTGCTAAAACTGTCGTCATTTGGCAAGGAATGTAGCTTGTTTATCCTGTCAGATACATTTTTATAGACGTGTTTTCATAGGCTTTTATTTCTGTCGGCAGGAGCTTGTGTGGGCATTAACAACACTGTGTAGAGGGAGCGGTTTGAACGCAGTGAGAGAGACGAGGAGGAGAAAATGAATTTAGGGAGAAGAACTAATGCTTGGCCTGGGTTTATTTTTCCTTGTTCCCTGCAAATGCACATATACTAATGGAACACTAGAGTCAAAGCTAATTAAACAATTCCAGACTAAATGTAACTTGCCTGTTCAGGCAGCCACAAACCACATTCCACAAAATAGTTTACCAGTCTGAAAAAAAACAACTGATCTCTAGTCTGGTGAAAGAGTGAGTTCTGGCGTCCGTCTGAGTACTCCATTACTCATGCTCATCTCTAGGCCGTGCCACTGTCAATACTAAGGATCCAATTCAGTCCTTGGATGGGCAAGACAACCCAAGGACTGAATGTGTGACTGAATGGTTACTAACTACCGTGTTGGAAAAATGTGGAATGCAGCTGAAAGTGATCGACACCAACCATACCGATCACTTATCGCAGGCATTTTGCTGATATCGTTCATTATGATAAGTAGCCTCTAGGCTACTAGAGAAATGTGACATTTGAAATTAAATAAGTTTGCTAATATGGATGATTATTAATGGAACAATTGATTGTTACAACCATCAAACTAGTAGTACTAGTTTAAAAGATAACTGGGGGAAAAACTGGGGTGCAGATGAATGTTTTGAAGTTATTGTTCTATTTATCCTTATCGCACCAATTCAGGCAATTTATGGCTATATGGATTTTTGTCCATATCGCCCAGTTCTAAATCAATATGTAGCTTTGTTAGAATGTTAATATTTCTACTCATTACATCAGTACAGTGCCGAGCCCAGAAAGAAACAGTCATGGCATCTTTTTGTAGGCACTAACTCCGCCATGGTTCGTTTTGTAGGGATGTTGGATAAAAGCTGAAAATAAGATCTGTGGTAAACTAAGCACACAAGATCTTATATGTTTTGTTCAATGAGAATCTTGTTCAATGACAATTCACTTTTTGTTCATTTTTAAGCATTTATGTCATAAAAAAAGCACAAAAAGTCTTCTTAATCCATAAAGGTTGTGCTAATCAAATTAAATCAAATTTTATTGGGCACATACACATGGTTAGCAGATGTTAATGCGAGTGTAGTGAAATATTTGTGCTTCTAGTTCCGACCATGCAGTATTATCTAACAATTTCACAACAAATACCTTATACACACAAGTGTAAAGGAATGAATAAGAATATATACATATAAATAAATGGGTGAGCGATGGCCGAACGGCATAGGCAAGATGCAGTAGATGGTATAGAGTACAGTATATACATTTGAGATGAGTAATGTAGGGTATGTAAACATTATATAAAGTAGCATGATATTATCTCATAGAGAAAACGTATAATATCTCAAAAGCCTGTGTAACAGTATAACTTTAGTACGTCCCCTCGCCCCGACCCGGGCGCGAACCAGGGACCCTCTGCACACATCAACAACGGTCGCCCACGAAGCATCGTTACCCATCGCTCCACAAAGGCCACGGCCCTTGCAGAGCAAGGGGCAACACTACTTCTAGGTTTCAGAGCAAGTGACGTAACTGATTGAAACGCTACTAGCGCGTACCCGCTAACTAGCTAGCCATTTCACATCCGTTACACTCACCCCCCTTTCAACCTCCTCCTTTTCCGCAGCAACCAGTGATCCGGGTCAACAGCATCAATGTAACAGTATAACTTTAAACCGTCCCCTCGCCCCGACACGGGCGCGAACCAGGGACCCTCTGCACACATCAACAACTGACACCCACGAAGCATCGTTACCCATCGCTCCACAAAGGCCACGGCCCTTGCAGAGCAAGGGGCAACACTACTTCTAGGTTTCAGAGCAAGTGACGTAACTGATTGAAACGCTACTAGCGCGTACCCGCTAACTAGCTAGCCATTTCACATCCGTTACACCTGTGTTATCCCAAAACCCTATCTCCCAATTAACTTTCTCCATAGCAATGGCTGAACAACCAGAGGTAAGTCATTTCCGTTTTTTAGGACTTCAAGCTGGTGAGCATCTGTGAGAGGAAAAAACAAAGCCACTCCTGGATTGTCTCCAGGTTTTCCTTCCAGCCTAGTAGAACGTAGCGGTCTACGGTGTGTGGCTGAACATCTCCAGGTTTTCCTTCCAGCCTAGTAGAACGTAGCGGTCTACGGTGTGTGGCTGAAAATCTCCAGGCTTTCCTTCCAGCCTAGTAGAACGTAGCGGTCTACGGTGTGTGGCTGAAAATCTCCAGGTTTTCCTTCCAGCCTAGTAGAACGTAGCGGTCTACGGTGTGTGGCTGAAAATCTCCAGGTTTTCCTTCCAGCCTAGTAGAACGTAGCGGTCTACGGTGTGTGGTTGAAAATCTCCAGGTTTTCCTTCCAGCCTAGTAGAACGTAGCGGTCTACGGTGTGTGGCTGAAAATCTCCAGGTTTTCCTTCCAGCCTAGTAGAACGTAGCGGTCTACGGTGTGTGGCTGAACATCTCCAGGTTTTCCTTCCAGCCTAGTAGAACGTAGCGGTCTACGGTGTGTGGCTGAACATCTCCAGGTTTTCCTTCCAGCCTAGTAGAACGTAGCGGTCTACGGTGTGTGGCTGAACATCTCCAGGTTTTCCTTCCAGCCCAGTAGAACGTAGCAGTCTACGGCGTGTGGCTGAACATCTCCAGGTTTTCCTTCCAGCCTAGTAGAACGTAGCGGTCTACGGTGTGTGGCTGAAAATCTCCAGGTTTTCCTTCCAGCCTAGTAGAACGTAGCGGTCTACGGTGTGTGGTTGAAAATCTCCAGGTTTTCCTTCCAGCCTAGTAGAACGTAGCGGTCTACGGTGTGTGGCTGAAAATCTCCAGGTTTTCCTTCCAGCCCAGTAGAACGTAGCGGTCTACGGCGTGTGGCTGAACATCTCCAGGTTTTCCTTCCAGCCCAGTAGAACGTAGCGGTCTACGGTGTGTGGCTGAACATCTCCAGGTTTTCCTTCCAGCCCAGTAGAACGTAGCGGTCTACGGCGTGTGGCTGAACATCTCCAGGTTTTCCTTCCAGCCTAGTAGAACGTAGCGGTCTACGGTGTGTGGCTGAACATCTCCAGGTTTTCCTTCCAGCCCAGTAGAACGTAGCGGTCTACGGTGTGTGGCTGAACATCTCCAGGTTTTCCTTCCAGCCCAGTAGAACGTAGCGGTCTACGGCGTGTGGCTGAACATCTCCAGGTTTTCCTTCCAGCCTAGTAGAACGTAGCGGTCTACGGCGTGTGGGTGAAAGAAACATATAGCCTTGTTTACAGCGCTGAATCCATCCCACTGAGCGGACGAAACCGTGATCTCCCAACCGGTGCCGCTGACTGACGTTGTAAGAGATAAGAAAACGGTTTAAAATGGATTACTAAAAGCAGATATACTACAAGGGTCTGAATCTGAACGAACATTCAAGATATTGAAATAATCCCGTTTCTGCGTGCTGAAAATTGATTCAATTCTTAGTGTATGAGCGGCGGGTGAAGACGGAGGAGGGAGACACGGGGGCTGCAGTTTTCAATCCATTTTCGTCCTGGCGGATATTTTGGATCAAACATTATGTGTCTCACTCGGGGAGGTCGCTTTTTTTCATTCATGTGCTAGCTAAAGCATACCGCCGTCAAGCCCGAACCAAGCCTGCTCTCCCGTCCACGTTGGAGGATTTTCTCCCTCGTCTAGCGAAGAGCGCATTCAAGCGAGCAAAGTGGCATTTGGTTTTTAAGAAATGGAGTCGGAAGATGCGGATTGTCAACTGCTAGACATTCCTGACGCATGTTTTTCTAGAACATTTCATACATCACTGGGTGGCTGACTGTATTAACCACACGTTGAGTGATTGTGATAATTATATGATAGCGGACGAAGACTAAAGCTCCTTGTTTCCCTGCTGGATTAAAACACACCGCAGTGGACGCAAGACATTCCACAACACAAGGCGACGGTTCGTCTGCTAGTCGGGAGTTAGCATCGGCTAGCTCGTCTCTGGCTTCCCAACCTACTAACTAGTCAACGTTTAGGAATACTAGTCAGGAGTTAGCATCGGCTAGCTCGTCTCTGGCTTCCCAACCTACTAACTAGTCAACGTTTAGGAATACTAGTCAGGAGTTAGCATCGGCTAGCTCGTCTCTGGCTTCCCAACCTACTAACTAGTCAACGTTTAGGAATACTAGTCAGGAGTTAGCATCGGCTAGCTCGTCTCTGGCTTCCCAACCTACTAACTAGTCAACGTTTAGGAATACTAGTCAGGAGTTAGCATCGGCTAGCTCGTCTCTGGCTTCCCAACCTACTAACTAGTCAACGTTTAGGAATACTAGTCAGGAGTTAGCATCGGCTAGCTCGTCTCTGGCTTCCCAACCTACTAACTAGTCAACGTTTAGGAATACTAGTCAGGAGTTAGCATCGGCTAGCTCGTCTCTGGCTTCCCAACCTACTAACTAGTCAACGTTTAGGAATACTAGTCAGGAGTTAGCATCGGCTAGCTCGTCTCTGGCTTCCCAACCTACTAACTAGTCAACGTTTAGGAATACTAGTCAGGAGTTAGCATCGGCTAGCTCGTCTCTGGCTTCCCAACCTACTAACTAGTCAACGTTTAGGAATACTAGTCAGGAGTTAGCATCGGCTAGCTCGTCTCTGGCTTCCCAACCTACTAACTAGTCAACGTTTAGGAATACTAGTCAGGAGTTAGCATCGGCTAGCTCGTCTCTGGCTTCCCAAGCTACTAGTCAACGTTTAGGAATACTAGTCAGGGAGATACGCTTTTTCTGGTCACTTCGGTCCACGTTCTTGGCCTTTTTGTGAGCTGAGACGCGACCATATTGGGACCATTCATTAATTGGGTCATTCCCGTTTTTGTTTCTGACGCTGTGAGGAAGTTTGTTTTACCGGAATGAAGTGTGGCACAGAAAAGGATCATTTGACCTTGTTCTGTGGTCTGCTGCTGTGTGTCTCCGCGATCTGCCTTCGGCCCGCAAATGGAGAAAGTAAGTGTTTTTTAACGTTTTCCAGGTAACTACTAGCTAACTTAATTGATAAATGAATACTGTGTATATATATATATGTATTTACTACGTTATCATAATGCACAAGTCCTCTTTTATCCCAACTGTTTATCTTGTTCTGCGTTAGACAACCATTGTTAGTTGAATGAGATGTGAAAATGTACCTACAGGGACAACCTGTCTCCTCACATTTCCTATTATTCTGGACGTAAAACCGAGTTTCTATTTAGGATAATGTGTCACGTTTTGTATTCATTTGTGGAAGTAACGAATTACATTTCGTATTATGTTACACATTTGCAAAAAGTACATTACAGTATGTTAGACATTTATAAAATTGATAAGTTACGAATTACAATTAGCTGTGGCAAGCGTTAGCTAGGTGAGTAACGCTAGCTTGCTGGCAAACGTTGGTTATGAGTCAGGTTAGGGGAAGGGTTAGCTAACATATTAAGTAGTTGATAAGTAGCAAAAACGTAGTAAGTAGTTGAAAAATTGCTAAAGTTGTCTGTGATGAGATTCGAACACGCAACCTCTGGGTAGCTAGACGTGCGCATTATACGTCCAACCCGACCAACCACCCTCCTTACATGTTTTGCCTTATTAAGTAACCTTCTCTTATGTAAAAACAACATGTATTTCCAATATCTGGATATCTGATAAATGTATGATATTATTAGATTAGTGAAATGATTTCAAACCCTCATCCCCATAGCATGAAAGCGACCATTATGTTAGGCTAAGTCTGTTTCTCTAGCTCTCTACATTGCTTTATTGGGCTTTAGATGAAATTGAAAAGTACATTAAAGTCTCTTCCATTGTTTTTCTCTCTCCAGTTTGCGGTCCCGGCATCGACATTGGTAATGACATCAGTGAGTTCCGTCGCCTGGAGAACTGTACGATCGTCGAGGGTTACCTCCAGATCCTCCTCATAGGAGACAAGAACTACAACCTCAACCAGGAAGTGTTCCGATCGCTCTCCTTCCCCAAACTCACCATGATCACTGACTACCTGCTGCTGTTCAGGTTAGCAGGCCAGATACACACCTTCCACCTCTCAATGATTTCACTATTATTTTATACCTATCTTTTTTTAATTGTCCTTTTATTCATCATTTTGATTATTCCTGTTTGTTTTTCTTTGATCTCTTTTATGTTGTTTTGATGTAAAGTGTGTTGCTGCTTTTTAAAATGCACTTTAAACAACGTTTTGATGTGATTTTCATTCAGAGTCTCCGGCCTGGACTCCCTGTCCACCCTGTTCCCTAACCTCACGGTGATCCGAGGACGAAATCTCTTTTATAATTACGCCCTGGTGATCTTTGAGATGACTTCTCTGAAGGACATCGGCCTCTACAGCCTCCAGAACATCACTAGAGGAGCCATCCGGATCGAGAAGAACCCCGAGCTCTGTTATCTGGACTCTATTGACTGGTCTGTGATCATGGATGCTGAGTTGAATAACTTCATAGCGGGGAATAAACAGAGTAAGGAGTGTGGGGACGTGTGTCCAGGCATCATGGAGGAAAGCCGTCAATGCATCAGGACCAACTTCAACAACAACTTTAACTGTCGCTGCTGGACCTCCAACCACTGTCAGAAAGGTAGGAACCGTCTCAGGGTTTCTATCTGTCCTCTGCTGTTTGAATGAGTGTGGCTAGCTGCTGGACCTCCAACCACTGTCAGAAAGGTAGGAACCGTCTCAGGGTTTCTATCTGTCCTCTGCTGTTTGAATGAGTGTGGCTAGCTGCTGGACCTCCAACCACTGTCAGAAAGGTAGGAACAGTCTCAGTGTTTCTATCCATCCTCTGCTGTTTGAATGAGTCTGGCTAGCTGCTGGACCTCCAACCACTGTCAGAAAGGTAGGAACAGTCTCAGGGTTTCTATCCATCCTCTGCTGTTTGAATGAGTGTGGCTAGCTGCTGGACCTCCAACCACTGTCAGAAAGGTAGGATCAGTCTCAGGGTTTCTATCCATCCTCTGCTGTTTGAATGAGTGTGGCTAGCTGCTGGACCTCCAACCACTGTCAGAAAGGTAGGATCAGTCTCAGGGTTTCTATCCATCCTCTGCTGTTTGAATGAGTGTGGCTAGCTGCTGGACCTCCAACCACTGTCAGAAAGGTAGGAACAGTCTCAGGGTTTCTATCTGTCCTCTGCTGTTTGAATGAGTGTGGCTAGCTGCTGGACCTCCAACCACTGTCAGAAAGGTAGGAACAGTCTCAGGGTTTCTATCCATCCTCTGCTGTTTGAATGAGTGTGGCTAGCTGCTGGACCTCCAACCACTGTCAGAAAGGTAGGATCAGTCTCAGGGTTTCTATCCGTCCTCTGCTGTTTGAATGAGTGTGGCTAGCTGCTGGACCTCCAACCACTGTCAGAAAGGTAGGAACAGTCTCAGGGTTTCTATCCGTCCTCTGCTGTTTGAATGAGTGTGGCTAGCTGCTGGACCTCCAACCACTGTCAGAAAGGTAGGAACCGTCTCAGGGTTTCTCTCCGTCCTCTGCTGTTTGAATGAGTGTGGCTAGCTGCTGGACCTCCAACCACTGTCAGAAAGGTAGGAACAGTCTCAGGGTTTCTATCCATCCTCTGCTGTTTGAATGAGTGTGGCTAGCTGCTGGACCTCCAACCACTGTCAGAAAGGTAGGATCAGTCTCAGGGTTTCTATCCATCCTCTGCTGTTTGAATGAGTGTGGCTAGCTGCTGGACCTCCAACCACTGTCAGAAAGGTAGGAACCGTCTCAGGGTTTCTGTCCGTCCTCTGCTGTTTGAATGAGTGTGGCTAGCTGCTGGACCTCCAACCACTGTCAGAAAGGTAGGAACCGTCTCAGGGTTTCTGTCCGTCCTCTGCTGTTTGAATGAGTGTGGCTAGCTGCTGGACCTCCAACCACTGTCAGAAAGGTAGGAACAGTCTCAGGGTTTCTATCTGTCCTCTGCTGTTTGAATGAGTGTGGCTAGCTGCTGGACCTCCAACCACTGTCAGAAAGGTAGGAACAGTCTCAGTGTTTCTATCCATCCTCTGCTGTTTGAATGAGTGTGGCTAGCTGCTGGACCTCCAACCACTGTCAGAAAGGTAGGATCAGTCTCAGGGTTTCTATCCGTCCTCTGCTGTTTGAATGAGTGTGGCTAGCTGCTGGACCTCCAACCACTGTCAGAAAGGTAGGAACAGTCTCAGGGTTTCTCTCCGTCCTCTGCTGTTTGAATGAGTGTGGCTAGCTGCTGGACCTCCAACCACTGTCAGAAAGGTAGGAACAGTCTCAGGGTTTCTATCTGTCCTCTGCTGTTTGAATGAGTGTGGCTAGCTGCTGGACCTCCAACCACTGTCAGAAAGGTAGGAACAGTCTCAGTGTTTCTATCCATCCTCTGCTGTTTGAATGAGTGTGGCTAGCTGCTGGACCTCCAACCACTGTCAGAAAGGTAGGAACCGTCTCAGGGTTTCTATCTGTCCTCTGCTGTTTGAATGAGTGTGGCTAGCTGCTGGACCTCCAACCACTGTCAGAAAGGTAGGAACAGTCTCAGGGTTTCTATCCGTCCTCTGCTGTTTGAATGAGTGTGGCTAGCTGCTGGACCTCCAACCACTGTCAGAAAGGTAGGAACAGTCTCAGGGTTTCTCTCCGTCCTCTGCTGTTTGAATGAGTGTGGCTAGCTGCTGGACCTCCAACCACTGTCAGAAAGGTAGGAACAGTCTCAGGGTTTCTATCTGTCCTCTGCTGTTTGAATGAGTGTGGCTAGCTGCTGGACCTCCAACCACTGTCAGAAAGGTAGGAACAGTCTCAGGGTTTCTATCCATCCTCTGCTGTTTGAATGAGTGTGGCTAGCTGCTGGACCTCCAACCACTGTCAGAAAGGTAGGATCAGTCTCAGGGTTTCTATCCGTCCTCTGCTGTTTGAATGAGTGTGGCTAGCTGCTGGACCTCCAACCACTGTCAGAAAGGTAGGAACAGTCTCAGGGTTTCTATCCATCCTCTGCTGTTTGAATGAGTGTGGCTAGCTGCTGGACCTCCAACCACTGTCAGAAAGGTAGGATCAGTCTCAGGGTTTCTATCCATCCTCTGCTGTTTGAATGAGTGTGGCTAGCTGCTGGACCTCCAACCACTGTCAGAAAGGTAGGAACAGTCTCAGGGTTTCTATCTGTCCTCTGCTGTTTGAATGAGTGTGGCTAGCTGCTGGTTTGGTTCACGATGCGCTCCATATTTTCTCAATCGAAAAGTCTTGTTGCTTGTTTATTTCAACGTACTAAGTGGGACGTTTTTGAGAGGAACTTGCCATGTGTATGTTTATAAAGCTGATTTTTATCGGCCGACTATAAGAAACGATTTAATAAGATTTCTGCGAAAATGCTCAATAATTTATATTTGTCCTGAAGAGGGCGCTCTTTACATGGCTGTAAAGCTATCTTGCCTCGGCGTGGTAGAGCAATACTGAACACTATCGCCCAATGAAACTACACCAGTCAGAGAGGAGAGTGAACTACTGTTACTGCGTCTATGGTGAGTGCAGAGTAGACTGAAGCTTGCCAGCTCAATAAAGTGGCAGAAATGGGAACTGGCCATTACGGGTGTCAACGTTAATAAGACATTGGGATCTTTAAAATTACGGGAAAAAATCCATAAATGAAAATCGAGATGTGTGTGTGTATATATACAAAATGTAATTCACAGTGCAGTTATCACAAAACTAACAAGCCCCGATCGTCATAAAGGAGAAAATAAAAATCCTAATGCGGGGTCGTAGGTCGTCATTTTAAATGACAATTTGTTCTTAAATGACTTGCCTGGTTAAATAAAGGTTACATTTAACAAATAAAATGCAACAATGCTGTAATGTTAATCGGACATATTCATCTTTTAAATGATTTGATATAATGCCCTCCTCGTGCCATCGTCATGGAAACATGACAGAGTGAGACTGGGAAGTGACAGCAGCCCGTTGTGACAGTACTCTGAGACGTTAAATAAGGTGATGAGATGCCGACTGAGATGTTAAATAAGGTGTTGAGATGCGTACTCTGAGATGTTAAATAAGGTGATGAGATGCGTACTCTGAGACGTTAAATAAGGTGATGAGATGCGTACTCTGAGACGTTAAATAAGGTGATGAGATGCGTACTCTGAGATGTTAAATAAGGTGATGAGATGCGTACTCTGAGATGTTAAATAAGGTGATGAGATGCGTACTCTGAGATGTTAAATAAGGTGATGAGATGCCGACTGAGACGTTAAATAAGGTGATGAGATGCGTACTCTGAGATGTTAAATAAGGTGATGAGATGCGTACTCTGAGATGTTAAATAAGGTGATGAGATGCGTACTCTGATATGTTAAATAAGGTGATGACATGCGTACTCTGAGATGTTAAATAAGGTGATGAGATGCGGACTGAGACGTTAAATAAGGTGATGAGATGCGGACTGAGACGTTAAATAAGGTGATGAGATGTGGACTCAGATGTTAAATAAGGTGATGAGATGCCGACTGAGACGTTAAATAAGGTGATGAGATGCCAACTCTGAGATGTGGAACTGAGCTACAGTGATCGTACAGGGTTAATGATGAGAGAGGCACCGTGAGACCCAACCTGTTGTTGACAGCAGTGCAATAATGGACGTAGTGAGAATCACAGCGCTGATTACAGAAATGATTGCAGATGATATTCAGTCATTGTCAACGGTAGAAGATGTCTGCTTCAGTCCCCTAATGGCAGGATGTCTGCTTCAGTCCCCTAATGGCATATCTAGAACCAGACTACAGGATGTCTGCTTCAGTCCCCTAATGGCGTATCTAGAACCAGACTACAGGATGTCTGCTTCAGTCCCCTAATGGCATATCTAGAACCAGACTACAGGATGTCTGCTTCAGTCCCCTAATGGCATATCTAGAACCAGACTACAGGATGTCTGCTTCAGTCCCCTAATGGCATATCTAGAACCAGACTACAGGATGTCTGCTTCAGTCCCCTAATGGCATATCTAGAACCAGACTACAGGATGTCTGCTTCAGTCCCCTAATGGCATATCTAGAACCAGACTACAGGATGTCTGCTTCAGTCCCCTAATGGCGTATCTAGAACCAGACTACAGGATGTCTGCTTCAGTCCCCTAATGGCGTATCTAGAACCAGACTACAGGATGTCTGCTTCAGTCCCCTAATGGCGTATCTAGAACCAGACTACAGGATGTCTGCTTCAGTCCCCTAATGGCATATCTAGAACCAGACTACAGGATGTCTGCTTCAGTCCCCTAATGGCATATCTAGAACCAGACTACAGGATGTCTGCTTCAGTCCCCTAATGGCATATCTAGAACCAGACTACAGGATGTCTGCTTCAGTCCCCTAATGGCATATCTAGAACCAGACTACAGGATGTCTGCTTCAGTCCCCTAATGGCATATCTAGAACCAGACTACAGGATGTCTGCTTCAGTCCCCTAATGGCGTATCTAGAACCAGACTACAGGATGTCTGCTTCAGTCCCCTAATGGCATATCTAGAACCAGACTACAGGATGTCTGCTTCAGTCCCCTAATGGCGTATCTAGAACCAGACTACAGGATGTCTGCTTCAGTCCCCTAATGGCGTATCTAGAACCAGACTACAGGATGTCTGCTTCAGTCCCCTAATGGCGTATCTAGAACCAGACTACAGGATGTCTGCTTCAGTCCCCTAATGGCGTATCTAGAACCAGACTACAGGATGTCTGCTTCAGTCCCCTAATGGCGTATCTAGAACCAGACTACAGGATGTCTGCTTCAGTCCCCTAATGGCGTATCTAGAACCAGACTACAGGATGTCTGCTTCAGTCCCCTAATGGCGTATCTAGAACCAGACTACAGGATGTCTGCTTCAGTCCCCTAATGGCATATCTAGAACCAGACTACAGGTTGTCTGCTTCAGTCCCCTAATGGCATATCTAGAACCAGACTACAGGATGTCTGCTTCAGTCCCCTAATGGCATATCTAGAACCAGACTACAGGATGTCTGCTTCAGTCCCCTAATGGCATATCTAGAACCAGACTACAGGATGTCTGCTTCAGTCCCCTAATGGCATATCTAGAACCAGACTACAGGATGTCTGCTTCAGTCCCCTAATGGCATATCTAGAACCAGACTACAGGATGTCTGCTTCAGTCCCCTAATGGCATATCTAGAACCAGACTACAGGATGTCTGCTTCAGTCCCCTAATGGCATATCTAGAACCAGACTACAGGATGTCTGCTTCAGTCCCCTAATGGCATATCTAGAACCAGACTACAGGATGTCTGCTTCAGTCCCCTAATGGCATATCTAGAACCAGACTACAGGATGTCTGCTTCAGTCCCCTAATGGCATATCTAGAACCAGACTACAGGATGTCTGCTTCAGTCCCCTAATGGCATATCTAGAACCAGACTACAGGATGTCTGCTTCAGTCCCCTAATGGCATATCTAGAACCAGACTACAGGATGTCTGCTTCAGTCCCCTAATGGCATATCTAGAACCAGACACCAGAGGATGTCTGCTTCCGTCCCCTAATGGCATATCTAGAACCAGACACCAGAGGATGTCTGCTTCAGTCCCCTAATGGCATATCTAGAACCAGACTACAGGATGTCTGCTTTAGTAACAGGAGCCTAAAGGTTCCCTCAGACTAGACTCTACTTCTCCTAGCAGGCCAAACCAGCGTCTGCTTGTCTGTTCCCTTAAAAGAGCTTGGCTTGAAAAAACAGAGTAGTAATATTACGGTTTGTCCCTCTTGAGACGCCGTAGCAACAACATAGCCAGTAACACTGCCTCAGGTCTTGAGACGCCGTAGCAACAACATAGCCAGTAACACTGCCTCAGGTCTTAGTCTCAAAATGTTACGTCTAACTAAGATGTTTCTCGTTAAATGACAAACACTTAATTGAAGAATCACGTCCATAGTTCCCACTCCTACTAGACTCTCTGTAGTGTCGGCGTGAGGAGGAAAGCTTCCTCTCTGTGGACACAGTAACTAATGAAGTGATCCCATCCACTTGACACCTCGGCGCCACTGCAGGGAGCAAACATCTAGTTAAAACAGAGGGAGAGCGGGAGAAGGCGGGATTGTGTTGGGGCTGAGAGACGGGATTGTGTTGGGGCTGAGAGACGGGATTGTGTTGGGGCCGAGAGACGGGTTTGTGCGGGGGCCGAGAGACGGGGTTGTACTGGTGTACCACACCAGTATTTTGACTTGTTCATCATAATACTCGATAACATCACGAATGGCACTTGATCCAGACTCCAGTACTGCTCTCTTCAGTCGTTGGGCCTCTTTCCACTTCAACATCATTACATTTACCACTTATATAATCTTACAATCCAACGTGACTTTGGTAAAAACAATCTGACTACAAAACAACCTTGTAATCGTTTATTAGAACGGTTAGTCTCTATAAACTGGGTAAATCCAGATGTGTCTTAGGCCTGTTGACAGTACAGGTGAATACAGAATCATTAGGAATGGTTAGTCTCTATAAACTGGGTAAATCAAGATGTGTCTTAGGCCTGTTGACAGTACAGGTGAATACAGAATCATTAGGAATGGTTAGTCTCTATAAACTGGGTAAATCCAGATGTGTCTTAGGCCTGTTGACAGTACAGGTGAATACAGAATCATTAGGAATGGTTAGTCTCTATAAACTGGGTAAATCCAGATGTGTCTTAGGCCTGTTGACAGTACAGGTGAATACAGAATCATTAGGAATGGTTAGTCTCTATAAACTGGGTAAATCCAGATGTGTCTTAGGCCTGTTGACAGTACAGGTGAATACAGAATCATTAGGAATGGTTAGTCTCTATAAACTGGGTAAATCCAGATGTGTCTTAGGCCTGTTGACAGTACAGGTGAATACAGAATCATTAGGAATGGTTAGTCTCTATAAACTGGGTAAATCAAGATGTGTCTTAGGCCTGTTGACAGTACAGGTGAATACAGAATGATTAGGAGTGTGAGTGCAGAATGATTAGGAGTGTGAGTGCAGAATGATTAGGAGTGTGAGTGCAGAATGATTAGGAGTGTGAGTGCAGAATGATTAGGAGTGTGAGTGCAGAATGATTAGGAGTGTGAGTGCAGAATGATTAGGAGTGTGAGTGCAGAATGATTAGGAGTGTGAGTGCAGAATGATTAGGAGTGTGAGTGCAGAATGATTAGGAGTGTGAGTGCAGAATGATTAGGAGTGTGAGTGCAGAATGATTAGGAGTGTGAGTGCAGAATGATTAGGAGTGTGAGTGCAGAATGATTAGGAGTGTGAGTGCAGAATGATTAGGAGTGTGAGTGCAGAATGATTAGGAGTGTGAGTGCAGAATGATTAGGAGTGTGAGTGCAGAATGATTAGGAGTGTGAGTGCAGAATGATTAGGAGTGTGAGTGCAGAATGATTAGGAGTGTGAGTGCAGAATGATTAGGAGTGTGAGTGCAGAATGATTAGGAGTGTGAGTGCAGAATGATTAGGAGTGTGAGTGCAGAATGATTAGGAGTGTGAGTGCAGAATGATTAGGAGTGTGAGTGCAGAATGATTAGGAGTGTGAGTGCAGAATGATTAGGAGTGTGAGTGCAGAATGATTAGGAGTGTGAGTGCAGAATGATTAGGAGTGTGAGTGCAGAATGATTAGGAGTGTGAGTGCAGAATGATTAGGAGTGTGAGTGCAGAATGATTAGGAGTGTGAGTGCAGAATGATTAGGAGTGTGAGTGCAGAATGATTAGGAGTGTGAGTGCAGAATGATTAGGAGTGTGAGTGCAGAATGATTAGGAGTGTGAATGCAGAATGATTAGGAGTGTGAGTGCAGAATGATTAGGAGTGTGAGTGCAGAATGATTAGGAGTGTGAGTGCAGAATGATTAGGAGTGTGAGTGCAGAATGATTAGGAGTGTGAGTGCAGAATGATTAGGAGTGTGAATGCATTGAGTCTGCAGCTTGTTGGAGCTGATTTCATCAGGCTACATACAGATGACAAACATTCCCTTCCATTTAGGACTTATTTTATTGGCAACTGGTTGGATAAAATATTTGATTGTGCTGATCAACAACATTAGTGTAGAAAAAAACTATCTCTTCTTTTATAAATGTGTGCGCTGTCTCTTTAAGAAAGTAATGGCGTCTTTCCTGAGGCAGAATGTGGCTGTGGAATCTGACTTTGTGGCTGGGGAATCTTGACTTTGTGGCTGGGGGGATCTTGACTTTGTGGCTGGGGGAATCTTGACTTTGTGGCTGGGGAATCTTGACTGTGGCTGGGGAATCTTGACTTTGTGGCTGGGGGAATCTTGACTTTGTGGCTGGGGGAATCTTGACTTTGTGGCTGGGGGAATCTTGACTTTGTGGCTGGGGGAATCTTGACTTTGTGGCTGGGGGAATCTTGACTTTGTGGCTGGGGGAATCTTGACTTGTGGCTGGGGGAATCTTGACTTTGTGGCTGGGGGAATCTTGACTTTGTGGCTGGGGGAATCTTGACTTTGTGGCTGGGGGAATCTTGACTTGTGGCTGGGGGAATCTTGACTTTGTGGCTGGGGGAATCTTGACTTGTGGCTGGGGGAATCTTGACTTTGTGGCTGGGGGAATCTTGACTTTGTGGCTGGGGGAATCTTGACTTTGTGGCTGGGGGAATCTTGACTTTGTGGCTGGGGGAATCTTGACTTTGTGGCTGGGGGAATCTTGACTTTGTGGCTGGGGGAATCTTGACTGTGGCTGGGGGAATCTTGACTTTGTGGCTGGGGGAATCTTGACTTTGTGGCTGGGGGAATCTTGACTTTGTGGCTGGGGGAATCTTGACTTTGTGGCTGGGGGAATCTTGACTTTGTGGCTGGGGGAATCTTGACTTTGTGGCTGGGGGAATCTTGACTTTGTGGCTGGGGGAATCTTGACTTTGTGGCTGGGGGAATCTTGACTTTGTGGCTGGGGGAATCTTGACTTTGTGGCTGGGGGAATCTTGACTTTGTGGCTGGGGGAATCTTGACTTTGTGGCTGGGGGAATCTTGACTTTGTGGCTGGGGGAATCTTGACTTTGTGGCTGGGGGAATCTTGACTTTGTGGCTGGGGGAATCTTGACTTTGTGGCTGGGGGAATCTTGACTTTGTGGCTGGGGGAATCTTGACTTTGTGGCTGGGGGGATCTTGACTTTGTGGCTGGGGGAATCTTGACTTTGTGGCTGGGGGAATCTTGACTTTGTGGCTGGGGGAATCTTGACTTTGTGGCTGGGGGGATCTTGACTTTGTGGCTGGGGAATCTTGACCAGACGGAGGTGGGGGCGAGGGAGATAAAGGACTTTGTTTTGTGAAAAGTTCAACATTTCTACATGCAGTGTTGCATTATTCAAGTGTGTTAACTTGTGTGCAGCATGAGAGGGGAGCTAATGCAGGCCAGACAGCTGTAGCAGTGAATTAGGAAGTGGACTAGGCTCATCCTGCTATAAAGAGGCTGGCTGATTAGGGATGGGCACGGTTAGTACAGTATTCAAATATACAAACGGACGTTAGTATTCAAATACTTGAGAGAGTATACATTTTTTTTTTAAAGAAAAAAAAATCTTATGCTTATTTTAACACTGAAAAGGCTTTGTCTAAATGGAACTATGTATGTAACATACATTACTACAGCTACATAAGGATATACTGACAACAAACGTTTGAATGTTGATTTTCTGCTGTGAACCCATAAATACATACAGTAGTAGTCTACATGGTCTTTCTGCTGTGAACCCATAAATACATACAGTAGTAGTCTACATGGTCTTTCTGCTGTGAACCCATAAATACATACAGTAGTAGTCTACATGGTCTTTCTGCTGTGAACCCATAAATACATACAGTAGTAGTCTACATGGTCTTTCTGCTGTGAACCCATAAATACATACAGTAGTAGTCTACATGGTCTTTCTGCTGTGAACCCATAAATACATACAGTAGTAGTCTACATGGTCTTTCTGCTGTGAACCCATAAATACATACAGTAGTAGTCTACATGGTCTTTCTGCTGTGAACCCATAAATACATACAGTAGTAGTCTACATGGTCTTTCTGCTGTGAACCCATAAATACATACAGTAGTAGTCTACATGGTCTTTCTGCTGTGAACCCATAAATACATACAGTAGTAGTCTACATGGTCTTTCTGCTGTGAACCCATAAATACATACAGTAGTCTACATGGTCTTTCTGCTGTGAACCCATAAATACATACAGTAGTAGTCTACATGGTCTTTCTGCTGTGAACCCATAAATACATACAGTAGTAGTCTACATGGTCTTTCTGCTGTGAACCCATAAATACATACAGTAGTAGTCTACATGGTCTTTCTGCTGTGAACCCATAAATACATACAGTAGTAGTCTACATGGTCTTTCTGCTGTGAACCCATAAATACATACAGTAGTCTACATGGTCTTTCTGCTGTGAACCCATAAATACATACAGTAGTCTACATGGTCTTTCTGCTGTGAACCCATAAATACATACAGTAGTCTACATGGTCTTTCTGCTGTGAACCCATAAATACATACAGTAGTAGTCTACATGGTCTTTCTGCTGTGAACCCATAAATACATACAGTAGTAGTCTACATGGTCTTTCTGCTGTGAACCCATAAATACATACAGTAGTAGTCTACATGGTCTTTCTGCTGTGAACCCATAAATACATACAGTAGTAGTCTACGTGGTCTTTCTGCTGTGAACCCATAAATACATACAGTAGTAGTCTACATGGGCTACTACGGACGTTTGTTCATATTGATGGACCAATCGGTAGCTTCTCTCCCTGTCTCCCTCCTAAGACTCTCAGGCCCCTGCCAATCTCAGCGCTGCGAGTAAAGCGGCACCCAAGTCTCGCAGGCTGCATAGCCAGTTCCCAAGTTTAAACACACTTTTATTTTGTTTACATGTACTTCGACGAACCCGGATATCTGAAAAGATTTCATGATGTTATTCGAATCGTGAAATGATTTCAAATGCCCATCCCTGGCGCTGATACAGACTGGATCCTCTAAAGAAGTACCGAACCGCTTTAGAGGATCAAATTATGGACCTTTTTGTATACTGTGCAACACACACACACACACTGTCTGACCTCTCATCTCTATGCCGCTAGGCTGCCTCACCTCCCTCCCTTCAACAACCACTTGTAGCCTTCTTTAAACTGCTGTTTACATTTCACATGCCAAGAAACACTGACCTGATGTCCTCACTGTCTGTCTGCTCGTCCAGCTTTGCCTCATCGTATTATTTCTGGCACATGATGTCTGTAGACCAGTGTTTTGTCTGTTGGATATAGAACTGCCGGGAACCATCTGAAATATGCACAATATCTCCTCTCTCAGAGAGGGAGGTCACAGTCAGATACAGTGCCTTCAGAAGGTATTCATACCCCTTGACTTATTCCACATGTTGTTGTTACAGCCTGAATTCAAAATCGATTTATTTATTTATTTCACCTTTTATTTAACTAGGTAGGCAAGTTGAGAACAAGTTCTCATTTACAATTGCGACCTGGCCAAGATAAAGCAAAGCAGTTCGACACATACAACAACACAGAGTTACACATGGAGTAAAACAAACATACAGTCAATAATACAGTAGAAAAATAAGTCTATATACAATGTGAGCAAATGAGGTGAGATAAGGGAGGTGAAGGGGGAAAAAAGGCCATGGTGGCGAAATAAATACAATATAGCAAGTAAAACACTGGAATGGTAGATTTGCAGTGGAAGAATGTGCAAAGTAGAGAAATAATGGGGTGCAAAGGAGCAAAATAAATACAGTAGGTGGTAGTTTGGGCTAAATTACAGATGGGCTATGTACATGTGCAGTAATCTATGAGCTGCTCTGACAGCTGGTGCTTAAAGCTAGTGAGGGAGATAAGTGTTTCCAGTTTCAGAGATTTTTGTAGTTCGTTCCAGTCATTGGCAGCAGAGAACTGGAATGAGAGGCGGCCAAAGGAAGAATTGGTTTTGGGGGTGACCAGAGAGATATACCTGCTGGAGCGCGTGCTACAGGTGCGTGCTGCTATGGTGACCAGCGAGCTGAGATAAGGGGGGACTTTACTTAGTAGGGTCTTGTAGATGACCTGGAGCCAGTGGGTTTGGCGACGAGTATGAAGCGAGGGCCAGCCAACGAGTGGTGGTGGGTAGTATATGGGGCTTTGGTGACACAGACAAAACACTGGTCTCCCTCAGAGAGGAGATATTGTGAATATTTCAGATGGTTCCCGGCAGTTCTATATCCAACAGACAAAACACTGGTCTACAGACATCATGTGCCAGAAATAATACGATGAGGCAAAGCTGGACGAGCAGACAGACAGTGGGGACATCAGGTCAGTGTTTCTTGGCATGTGAAATGTAAACAGCAGTTTAAAGAAGGCTACAAGTGGTTGTTGGAAGGGAGGTGAGGCAGCCTAGCGGCATAGAGATGAGAGGTCAGACTGTGTGTGTGTGTGTTGCACGGTATACAAAAAGGTCCATAATTTGATTATAAAAAGCGGTTTGGTACTTCTTTAGAGGATCCAGTTTGTATCAGCACTAGGGATGGTGACAAAACGGATGGCACTGTGATAGACTGCATCCAATTTATTGAGTAGGGTATTGGAGGCTATTTTGTAAATGACATCACCGAAGCCGAGGATCGGTAGGATGGTCAGTTTTACGAGGGTATGTTTGGCAGCATGAGTGAAGGATGCTTTGTTGCGAAATAGGAAGCCGATTCTAGATTTAGATTTAATTTTGGATTGGAGATGTTTAATGTGAGTCTGGAAGGAGAGTTTACAGTCTAACCAGACACCTATGTATTTGTAGTTGTCCACATATTCTAAGTCAGAACCGTCCAGAGTAGTGATGTTGGACAGGCGGGCAGGTGCAGGCAGCGATCGGTTGAAGAGCATGCATTTAGTTTTACTTGTATTTAAGAGCAGTTGGAGGCCACGGAAGGAGAGCTGTATGGCATTGAAGCTCGCCTGGAGGGTTGTTAACACAGTGTCTAAAGAAGGGCCAGAAGTATACAGAATGGTGTCGTCTGCGTAGAGGTGGATCAGAGACTCACCAGCAGCAAGAGCGACATCATTGATGCATACAGAGAAAAGAGTCGGCCTGAGAATTGAACCCTGTGGCACCTCCATAGAGACTGCCAGAGGTCCGGACAACAGGCCCTCCGATTTGACACACTGAACTCGATCAGAGAAGTAGTTGGTGAACCAGGCGAGGCAATCATTAGAGAAACCAAGGCTGTCGAGTCTGCCGATGAGGATGTGGTGATTGACAGAGTCAAAAGCCTTGGCCAGGTCAATGAATACGGCTGCACAGTATTGTTTCCTATCGATGGCGGTTATGATATCGTTTAGGACCTTGAGCGTGGCTGAGGTGCACCCATGACCAGCTCTGAAACCAGATTGCATAGCGGAGAAGGTACGGTGGGATTCGAAATGGTCGGTAATCTGTTTGTTGACTTGGCTTTCGAAGACCTTAGAAATGCAGGGTAGGATAGTACCGTAGTTTTTACCTAAATAAGGGATTTCCACATCGTCTGATTAATTTTCAGAGTCCGCATGGCACCATCGTCCTCTAGGAAGTAGTCAGTCACAACCTTTACCCACTGGTCTTTGTTGATTCATTTTCAGAGTACTCATGGCACCATCGTCCTCTAGGAAGTAGTCAGTCACAACCTTTACCCACTGGTCTTTGTTGATTCATTTTCAGAGTCCGCATGGCACCATCGTCCTCTAGGAAGTAGTCAGTCACAACCTTTACCCACTGGTCTTTGTTGATTCATTTTCAGAGTCCGCATGGCACCATCGTCCTCTAGGAAGTAGTCAGTCACAACCTTTACCCACTGGGCTTTGTCGATAGCGCTATTACCTTCAAGGCAGCAATGCAGCACTTTTTCAGTTCTTCATGAAATCTTAATGAAGAGAAAGTTGGGATTAGAAAGGATCATCCACACCTACTGAGCAGCTCATGTTATAGACAGAAGTACGCTACGCGGCAGACCAATCAGAACTCATCTCTCGGCATATCAGCCAATCATGGCTAGCGGGTAGGTTCCTGTATTTTTCCATGGCTAAACCAACTAGCCTCATAATTTAACACTTGTATTTACAGATGGCGTTCACGTTTGTTATTAAGATGAAAGTTAATATGTTCCAGAAGGCGTTTCTGCCCATTTTGATAAAGAAATCATTTTGATACCTCTCCTGTGAAGACGTGCCACATCCACCTATCTTCCTGAAACGGGTCAAATATACTGTTTAGGTTTTCTACAGACAAGTTTACGCCTTACTATTGCAGTGGAACGTTTTGTCCAGGAAGTGGTCTAAAAGGCATTGAATTTGTTGTTGCCTAATTGTATTTTTGGTAGGTTTCTTCACTACTTTCCTTCCATCTATGACATTTCTTAATATTATGCAGTTCCTTTGGTGCCTCATGATTCAGTATTGCTCTTTTCAAGTAGACTGAGCTTTTGCTGTGATCTGATAGGGGTGTTAGTGGGCTGACTGAACGCTCTGAGAGACTCTGGGTTGAGATCATCGATAAAATAGTGTCATGACTATCCTGATCAGGTTACAGGAGACCACAACCCTACAGATGATCTCTCACCCTCAACAGAGGAGGAGAGATCTAGGGGTATGAAGATGTGGGGGTTTTATGACCCCTCACCCCATTGTAAGTCTTAGGCAACAGACTAAAATCCTTTGTCCCTCTCACTATGGAGAACCAGCCTCAGAACATTAAACATGAAATAAAGGGACTTTGGCACAATGGTTTCCATCAGCCACAATGGTGGTCATGACGATAGATGGAATATGAAAATTTGTCATTTTTTGTTTTGTTATTAAAGGTTAATAGATGACGTTATTATGAAAACATTGTAACTTTAAGAGTTTTCCTAGTATATGCTTGATGTTTATACATTGTACGTTGTGTGGAAAATGTCAAAATCAAAGAGAATGTTTTGGTAAAGATGAAATGTGAAGTTAGTTGTCTAAAATTAGATTTGAGTAAAATCCAGACCTTGCCTCTTAACTTGGTACACCCAGAGAATTGCCCTAAAGGGGGTTACGCCCACTTCTGACCCGAGGGTAAGGGGGTTACGCCCACTTCTGACCCGAGGGTAAGGGGGTTACGCCCACTTCTGACCCGAGGGTAAGGGGGTTACGCCCACTTCTGACCCGAGGGTAAGGGGGTTACGCCCACTTCTGACCCGAGGGTAAGGGGGTTACGCCCACTTCTGACCCGAGGGTATGGGGTTACGCCCACTTCTGACCCGAGGGTATGGGGGTAATGCCCCCTTCTGACCCGAGGGTATGGGGGTAATGCCCCCTTCTGACCCGAGGGTATGGGGGTTATGCCCACTTCTGACCCGAGGGTATAGGGGTTACGCCCCCTTCTGACCCGAGGGTATAGGGGTTACGCCCCCTTCTGACCCGAGGGTATAACACATGTGAGTTAAGAAGGAACATATCAGACTAAGTGACCCGAGTTGCAGCTATGATCTGAATAGTCAACGAACCCAAAATGCAACACAAGGTTGAAGACAAAACTTTTTTCTACCCAAACTACGGATGAATAGCTGTGTCTAAGAGGGTGAATTCAAGCCGGACCACCTAGCCTCCACTCTCCATCGAATCGTGGTATCTACACTGTTTTCATTCCTACGCTGTGAGCCCTGAGCTACAGAGCTGTCTGTCCTCAGAAGACCCCTTCCAGAGCAAGGGTGAGGAAACAGACCACTAAGGCCAAAGGACACCATGACATCGTGAGGACAACCAGAGAGTTGAGCCGGAGAAGTGCGTCATTGAGAAGCCTAAAGGACACTGACATCGTGAGGACGACCAGAGAGTTGCCCCGGAGAAGTGCGTCATTGAGAAGCCTAAACGACCCACGCGGAGCTTCCCATCTGAGACTTCCCACACGTAATTACATCATTATATTCTGACCACTAAGCCTAAACGACCCACGCGGAGCTTCCCATCTGAGACTTCCCACACGTAATTACATCATTATATTCTGACCACTAAGCCTAAACGACCCACGCGGAGCTTCCCATCTGAGACTTCCCACACGTAATTACATCATTATATTCTGACCACTAAGCCTAAACGACCCACGCGGAGCTTCCCATCTGAGACTTCCCACACGTAATTACATCATTATATTCTGACCACTAAGCCTAAACGACCCACGCGGAGCTTCCCATCTGAGACTTCCCACACGTAATTACATCATTATATTCTGACCACTAAGCCTAAACGACCCACGCGGAGCTTCCCATCTGAGACTTCCCACACGTAATTACATCATTATATTCTGACCACTAAGCCTAAACGACCCACGCGGAGCTTCCCATCTGAGACTTCCCACACGTAATTACATCATTATATTCTGACCACTAAGCCTAAACGACCCACGCGGAGCTTCCCATCTGAGACTTCCCACACGTAATTACATCATTATATTCTGACCACTAAGCCTAAACGACCCACGCGGAGCTTCCCATCTGAGACTTCCCACACGTAATTACATCATTATATTCTGACCACTAAGCCTAAACGACCCACGCGGAGCTTCCCATCTGAGACTTCCCACACGTAATTACATCATTATATTCTGACCACTAAGCCTAAACGACCCACGCGGAGCTTCCCATCTGAGACTTCCCACACGTAATTACATCATTATATTCTGACCACTAAGCCTAAACGACCCACGCGGAGCTTCCCATCTGAGACTTCCCACACGTAATTACATCATTATATTCTGACCACTAAGCCTAAACGACCCACGCGGAGCTTCCCATCTGAGACTTCCCACACGTAATTACATCATTATATTCTGACCACTAAGCCTAAACGACCCACGCGGAGCTTCCCATCTGAGACTTCCCACACGTAATTACATCATTATATTCTGACCACTAAGCCTAAACGACCCACGCGGAGCTTCCCATCTGAGACTTCCCACACGTAATTACATCATTATATTCTGACCAATAAGAGCAGCAGTTCGGAGCAAGGCTAGGGTTGAAATAAGCATAGCTGACAAATGTACCCAAATGTATATTTCTCTAAAAAGGACTGGTGATACTAGACGGTGCTATTAGCCTCTGGTGTCTGTCTGGGGAGGGATAAAGGACTGGTGATACTAGACGGTGCTATTAGCCTCTGGTGTCTGTCTGGGGAGGGATAAAGGACTGGTGATACTAGACGGTGCTATTAGCCTCTGGTGTCTGTCTGGGGAGGGGTAAAGGACTGGTGATACTAGACGGTGCTATTAGCCTCTGGTGTCTGTCTGGGGAGGGATAAAGGACTGGTGATACTAGATGGTGCTATTAGCCTCTGGTGTCTGTCTGGGGAGGGATAAAGGACTGGTGATACTAGACAGTGCTAGTAGCCTCTGGTGTCTGTCTGGGGTGGGATAAAGGACTGGTTATACTAGACGGTGCTATTAGCCTTTGATGTCTGTCTGTGGAAGGATAAAGGACTGGTGATACTAGACGGTGCTATTAGCCTCTGTGGTGTTTAGTCTGTCTGGGGAGGGATAAAGGACTGGTCCCCAGCTTGGCAGTAGTTAACATTATACACAGCTTGGCATTAGAAACAGCTTGGCAGTAGTTAGCATTAGACACAGCTTGGCAGTAGTTAACATTAGACACAGCTTGGCAGTAGTTAACATTAGACGCAGCTTGGCAGTAGTTAGCATTAGACGCAGCTTGGCAGTAGTTAACTTCTACTTGCACACAATCCCGGCTCCGGGAGCACCCCCATCAGTAAAAAAGCTGACTAGCATAGCCTAGCATAGCGTCACAAGTAAATACTAGCATCTAAATATCATTAAATCACAAGTCCAAGACACCAGATGAAAGATACACATCTTGTGAATCCAGCCATCATTTCTGATTTTTAAAATGTTTTACAGGGAAGACACAATATGTAAATCTATTAGCTAACCACGTTAGCAAAAGACACCACTTTCTTACTCCACCATTTTTTTACTCCATCAGTAGCTATCACAAATTCGACCAAATAAAGATATAAATAGCCACTAACCAAGAAACAACTTCATCAGATGACAGTCTGATAACATATTTATTGTATAGCATATGTTTTGTTAGAAAAATTTGCATATTTCAGGTATAAATCATAGTTTACCATTGCAGCCACCATCACAACTCTCACCAAAGCAACTAGAATAACTACAGAGAGCAACGTGAATTACCTAAATACTCATCATAAAACATTTCTGAAAAATACACAGCGTACAGCAAATGAAAGACAAAGATCTTGTGAATCCAGACAATATTTCAGATGTTCTAAGTGTTTTACAGCGAAAATACAATATAGCATTATATTAGCTTACTACAATAGCCAACCACACAACAGCATTGATTCAAGCCAACAATAGCGATAACGAATAAACCAGCAAAAGATATTAATTTTTTCACTAACCTTCTCAAACTTCTTCAGATGACAGTCCTATAACATCATATTACACAATACATATAGAGTTTGTTCGAAAATGTGCATATTTAGCGGCACAAATCGTGCTTATACAATGAGAATAGTAGCCAAGCTGCCAACAATATGTCGGGAGAAATCTTGGGAGAGGCACCTATTCTAATCGATAACTAATCATAAACTTGACTAAAAAATACAGGTTGGACAGCAAATGAAAGATACATTAGTTCTTAATGCAACCGCTGTGTTAGATTTTTAAAATTAACGTTACTACGACATATATAGCATGGCCCAGACGTGCCCAACTCACTAGAACGCAGCACAAATAAATATCCGAAAATCGCAATATACTGATATAAACTGATATAACTCGGTTTAAAATAACAACATTATGATGTCTTTAACACCTATATCGAATAAAATCAGAGCCGGATATATCTAAGGGCTATAACGGGAGCTTTCCAGAACGCCATCCTGAGGTCTGTCTTGCGTCATGGCGAATGAAGGAAAGAGAGGACCCCCGTTCCGAGCCCATTTATATGGCCTCAGATCTGCCTAGCAACTCCATTCCAATTCTCACTATTTGCTGACATCCAGGGGAAGGCGTATGCAGTGCATCTCAACCAATAGAAGACATGCAAATTAATAAACTGACCTCAGAACAGCCTGCATGATTTCAGATTTCTCACTTCCTCATAGGAAAATTGCTCCAACTCGAGTTCTGTTTTACTCACAGATAGAATTCAAACGGTTTTAGAAACTAGAGAGTTTTCTATCCAATAGTAATAATAATATGCATATTGTACGAGCAAGAATTGAGTACGAGGCAGTTTAATTTGGGAATGAAATTTTTACAAAGTGCAAACAGCACCCCCTATTGAGAAAAGGTTAACATTAGACGCAGCTTTGCAGTAGTTAACATTAGACGCAGCTTTGCAGTAGTTAACATTAGACGCGGCTTGGCAGTAGTTAGCATTAGACACGGCTTGGCAGTAGTTAACATTAGACACGGCTTGGCCGTAGTTAGCATTAGACACGGCTTGGCAGTAGTTAACATTAGACACGGCTTGGCAGTAGTTGGCATTAGACACGGCTTGGCAGTAGTTAGCATTAGACACGGCTTGGCAGTAGTTAACATTAGACACGGCTTGGCAGTAGTTAACATTAGACACGGCTTGGCAGTAGTTAACATTAGACACGGCTTGGCAGTAGTTAACATTAGAAACAGGTTGGCAGTAGTTAACATTAGACACGGCTTGGCAGTAGTTAGCATTAGAAACAGGTTGGCAGTAGTTAGCATTAGACACGGCTTGGCAGTAGTTAGCATTAGAAACAGGTTGGCAGTAGTTAGCATTAGAAACAGGTTGGCAGTAGTTAGCATTAGACACGGCTTGGCAGTAGTTAACATTAGACACGGCTTGGCAGTAGTTGGCATTAGACACGGCTTGGCAGTAGTTGGCATTAGACACGGCTTGGCAGTAGTTAGCATTAGACACGGCTTGGCAGTAGTTAACATTAGACACGGCTTGGCAGTAGTTAACATTAGACACGGCTTGGCAGTAGTTAACATTAGACACGGCTTGGCAGTAGTTAACATTAGACACGGCTTGGCAGTAGTTAGCATTAGAAACAGGTTGGCAGTAGTTAACATTAGACACGGCTTGGCAGTAGTTAGCATTAGAAACAGGTTGGCAGTAGTTAGCATTAGAAACAGGTTGGCAGTAGTTAGCATTAGACACGGCTTGGCAGTAGTTGGCATTAGACACGGCTTGGCAGTAGTTGGCATTAGACACGGCTTGGCAGTAGTTGGCATTAGACACGGCTTGGCAGTAGTTAGCATTAGACACGGCTTGGCAGTAGTTAGCATTAGACACGGCTTGGCAGTAGTTAGCATTAGACACGGCTTGGCAGTAGTTAACATTAGACACGGCTTGGCAGTAGTTAACATTAGACACGGCTTGGCAGTAGTTAACATTAGACACGGCTTGGCAGTAGTTAACATTAGACACGGCTTGGCAGTAGTTAACATTAGACACGGCTTGGCAGTAGTTAACATTAGACACGGCTTGGCAGTAGTTAGCATTAGACACGGCTTGGCAGTAGTTAGCATTAGACACGGCTTGGCAGTAGTTAGCATTAGACACGGCTTGGCAGTAGTTAGCATTAGACACGGCTTGGCAGTAGTTAACATTAGACACGGCTTGGCAGTAGTTAACATTAGACACGGCTTGGCCGTAGTTAGCATTAGAAACGGCTTGGCAGTAGTTAGCATTAGAAACAGGTTGGCAGTAGTTAGCATTAGAAACAGGTTGGCAGTAGTTAACATTAGACGCGGCTTGGCAGTAGTTAGCATTAGACACGGCTTGGCAGTAGTTAGCATTAGACGCGGCTTGGCCGTAGGCTCTTAAAGTAAAGATTGTTATCTGTAGCTGCCTGACTGGTCTCCTGTCTCCCTGGTGTCATCACACCACCATGTCTCGACAGATGCCCTTTACCCTCCTTTCCCTGGGCAGTACCCTGCTCCACAGCATTATGTGGTGTGTTTGTGTTGGGTGGCGGGCGTGTGGGTACAGCATGTGCCATCCCGTGCCCCAGGCTTCATGACAACAGCAGCAGACTGTGTGTGTGCCATCCCGTGCCCCAGGCTTCATGACAACAGCAGCAGACTGTGTGTGTGCCATCCCGTGCCCCAGGCTTCATGACAACAGCAGCAGACTGTGTGTGTGCCATCCCGTGCCCCAGGCTTCATGACAACAGCAGCAGACTGTGTGTGTGCCATCCCGTGCCCCAGGCTTCATGACAACAGCAGCAGACTGTGTGTGTGCCATCCCGTGCCCCAGGCTTCATGACAACAGCAGCAGACTGTGTGTGCCATCCCGTGCCCCAGGCTTCATGACAACAGCAGCAGACTGTGTGTGTGCCATCCCGTGCCCCAGGCTTCATGACAACAGCAGCAGACTGTGTGTGTGTGCCATCCCGTGCCCCAGGCTTCATGACAACAGCAGCAGACTGTGTGTGTGCCATCCCGTGCCCCAGGCTTCATGACAACAGCAGCAGACTGTGTGTGTGTGCCATCCCGTGCCCCAGGCTTCATGACAACAGCAGCAGACTGTGTGTGTGCCATCCCGTGCCCCAGGCTTCATGACAACAGCAGCAGACTGTGTGTGTGTGCCATCCCGTGCCCCAGGCTTCATGACAACAGCAGCAGACTGTGTGTGTGCCATCCCGTGCCCCAGGCTTCATGACAACAGCAGCAGACTGTGTGTGTGCCATCCCGTGCCCCAGGCTTCATGACAACAGCAGCAGACTGTGTGTGTGCCATCCCGTGCCCCAGGCTTCATGACAACAGCAGCAGACTGTGTGTGTGCCATCCCGTGCCCCAGGCTTCATGACAACAGCAGCAGACTGTGTGTGTGCCATCCCGTGCCCCAGGCTTCATGACAACAGCAGCAGACTGTGTGTGTGCCATCCCGTGCCCCAGGCTTCATGACAACAGCAGCAGACTGTGTGTGAGCCATCCCGTGCCCCAGGCTTCATGACAACAGCAGCAGACTGTGTGTGTGTGACATTCTTGGTGTTGTGGAATAACCTGTTCCCCCTGTTCCCCTATTGTCTGGTCCCCTGACCCCCTCTGCCGTGTCTGGTCCCCTGACCCCCTCTGCCGTGTCTGGTCCCCTGACCCCCTCTGCCGTGTCTGGTCCCCTGACCCCCTCTGCCGTGTCTGGTCCCCTGACCCCCTCTGCCGTGTCTGGTCCCCTGACCCCCTCTGCCGTGTCTGGTCCCCTGACCCCCTCTGCCGTGTCTGGTCCCCTGACCCCCTCTGCCGTGTCTGGTCCCCTGACCCCCTCTGCCGTGTCTGGTCCCCTGACCCCCACTGCCGTGTCTGGTCCCCTGACCCCCTCTGCCGTGTCTGGTCCCCTGACCCCCACTGCCGTGTCTGGTCCCCTGACCCCCACTGCCGTGTCTGGTCCCCTGACCCCCTCTGCCGTGTCTGGTCCCCTGACCCCCTCTGCCGTGTCTGGTCCCCTGACCCCCTCTGCCGTGTCTGGTCCCCTGACCCCCTCTGCCGTGTCTGGTCCCCTGACCTCTGCCGTGTCTGATCCCCTGACCCCCTCTGGTCCCCTGGCCCAGTTCCAAATGGTGTCCCCTGACCCCCTCTGCCGTGTCTGGTCCCCTGACCCAGTTCCAAATGGTGTTCCTGGCCCCCTCTGCCGTGTCTGGTCCCCTGGCCCAGTTCCAAATGGTGTTCCTGACCCCCTCTGCCGTGTCTGGTCCCCTGACCCAGTTCCAAATGGTGTTCCTGACCCCCTCTGCCATGTCTGGTCCCCTGGCCCAGTTCCAAATGGTGTTCCTGACCCCCTTTGCCATGTCTTGTACACTGGCCCAGTCCCAAATGCTGCACTACTTTGGACCAAAGCGTTTGGACCAGAGCCATGCCAGCCCGCTGCCAGTATATATACTGTACCACCCCTTCTCTGATCCCATCCTCGCTCCTCTCTCTCCACCTGGCCCCTGAGTGCTGTGCTGTAAGGCCTCTCTCTGCCTTCTCTCTCTACCTGGCCCCTGAGTGCTGTAAGGCCTCTCTCTCCCTTCTCTCTCTACCTGGCCCCTGAGTGCTGTAAGGCCTCTCTCTGCCTTCTCTCTCTACCTGGCCCCTGAGTGCTGTAAGGCCTCTCTCTGCCTTCTCTCTCTACCTGGCCCCTGAGTGCTGTAAGGCCTCTCTCTGCCTTCTCTCTCTACCTGGCCCCTGAGTGCTGTAAGGCCTCTCTCTGCCTTCTCTCTCTACCTGGCCCCTGAGTGCTGTAAGGCCTCTCTCTGCCTTCTCTCTCTACCTGGCCCCTGAGTGCTGTAAGGCCTCTCTCTGCCTTCTCTCTCTACCTGGCCCCTGAGTGCTGTTAGGCCTCTCTCTGCCTTCTCTCTCTACCTGGCCCCTGAGTGCTGTAAGGCCTCTCTCTGCCTTCTCTCTCTACCTGGCCCCTGAGTGCTGTAAGGCCTCTCTCTGCCTTCTCTCTCTACCTGGCCCCTGAGTGCTGTAAGGCCTCTCTCTGCCTCTCTCTCTACCTGGCCCCTGAGTGCTGTAAGGCCTCTCTCTGCCTTCTCTCTCTACCTGGCCCCTGAGTGCTGGGCTGTAAGGCCTCTCTCTGCCTTCTCTCTCTACCTGGCCCCTGAGTGCTGGGCTGTAAGGCCTCTCTCTGCCTTCTCTCTCTACCTGGCCCCTGAGTGCTGGGCTGTAAGGCCTCTCTCTGCCTTCTCTCTCTACCTGGCCCCTGAGTGCTGTAAGGCCTCTCTTTCTACCTGGCCCCTGAGTGCTGTAAGGCCTCTCTTTCTACCTGGCCCCTGAGTGCTGTAAGGCCTCTCTCTCTACCTGGCCCCTGAGTGCTGTAAGGCCTCTCTCTGCCATCTCTCTCTACCTGGCCCCTGAGTGCTGTGCTGTAAGGCCTCTCTCTGCCCTCTCTCTCTACCTGGCCCCTGAGTGCTGTAAGGCCTCTCTCTCTACCTGGCCCCTGAGTGCTGTAAGGCCTCTCTCTCTACCTGGCCCCTGAGTGCTGGGCTGTAAGGCCTCTCTCTCTACCTGGCCCCTGAGTGCTGGGCTGTAAGGCCTCTCTCTCTACCTGGCCCCTGAGTGCTGTGCTGTAAGGCCTTCTCTCTCCACCTGGCCCCTGAGTGCTGGGCTGTAAGGCCTCTCTCTCCCTTCTCTCCCCTGATGTAGAGGTGACAGGTAGCATGACAGACTGTTTCCAGCAGGTAGAAAGTGATGACCTCAGGTGAGTTCCCACAGTCCAGGGAGATGACACAGCAGATAATGACATCCAGAGAGAAACCTGCACCGTGCTGCCTGTCCCCAGAGGAACCAGTCAACCAGCTCACAGGTCACATCTCCAGGGAATTCAGAGCAGATCGTAGGACACTTTGGACTCAATGGTAGTGCACTTTATAGGGAATAGGGTGCCATGTGGAACACACCCTGTCATGCTTTCACTTCTCGGGCCCTCGTTAACTGGGAAACATGATCCTGGTTGAGATGTTCTGATTCAGCTGGTTACTGGTGCTTCGACTAGACTCTGGATCACCTAGGTCTCCCTGTCCAAACTCTAGCACAGGGCTTCTCAAACTAGGAGGCACGACCCCGTGTGGGGTCACCTGATATGAAAATGGGGTCGTGGGACAATTTTCAAAATCCTCCCCAAAAAATAAATAGAAATTATATATTAATACCAGTCCAAAGTTTGGACACACCTACTCATTAAAGTATTTTTACTATTTTCTACTTTAACTTTAAGTGCACGTTGTGATTTATTTTTATTTTTTTTGACCATTCCTGACCCTGTGACCAGAAACAAGCTACATAGGGGCAATACCAGAATAAATGATCTCGTGATTCTGTCTCTTCGAGGAAAAATCTACAGAGCTGAGATTGTTGTACGCCCCATATAAACTCAGCAAAAAAAGAAACGTCCTCTCACTGTCAACTGTGTTTATTTTCAGCAAACTTAACATGTGTAAATATTAGTATGAACATAACAAGATTCAACAACTGAGACATAAACTGAACAAGTTCCACAGACATGTGACTAACAGAAATGGAATAATGTGTCCCTGAACAAAGTGGGGGTCAAAATCAAAAGTAACAGTCAGTATCTGGTGTGGCCACCAGCTGCATTAAGTACTGCAGTGCATCTCCTCCTCATGGACTGCACCAGATTTGCCAGTTCTTGCTGTGAGGTGTTACCCCACTCTTCCACCAAGCCATCTGCAAGTTCCCAGACATTTCTGGGGGGAATGGTCCTAGCCCTCCAATCCAACAGGTCCTAGACGTGCTCAATGGGAGATCCAGGCTCTTCGCTGGCCATGGCAGAACACTGACATTCCTGTCTTGTGGAAATCATGCACAGAAGGAGCAGTATGGCTGGTGGCATTGCTATGCTGGAGGGTCATGTCAGGATGAGCCTGCAGGAAGGGTACCACATGAGGGAGGAGGATGTCTTCCCTGTAACGCACAGCGTTGAGATTGCCTGCAATGACAACAAGCTCAGTCCGATGATGCTGTGACACACCGCCCCAGACCACGACGGACCCTCTACCTCCAAATCGATCCTGCTCCAGAGTACAGGCCTCGGTGTAATGCTCATTCCTTTAACGATAAATGCAAATCCGACCATCACCCCTGGTGAGAAAACCACGACTCGTCAGTGAAGAGCACTTTTTGCCTGTCCTGTCTGGTCCAGTAACGGTGGGTTTGTGCCCATAGGTGACGTTGTTGCCAGTGATGTAAGGCAGGTCCTCACCAGACAACAGACCTACAAGCCCTCAGTCCAGCCTCTCTCAGCCTATTGTGGACAGTCTGAACACTGATGGAGGGATTGTGTGTTCCTGGTGTAACTCGGGCAGTTGTTGTTGCCATCCTGTACCTGTCCCGCAGGTGTGATGTTCGGATGTACCGAACCTGTTCAGATGTTGCTGCATGTGGTCTGCCACTGCGAGGACGATCAGCTGTCCGTCCTGTCTCCCTGTAGCACTGTCTTAGGCGTCTCACTGTAAGGACATTGCAATTTATTGCCCTGGCCACATCTGCAGTCCTCATGCCTCCTTGCAGCATGCTTAAGGCACGTTCACGCAGATGAGCAGGGACCCTGGGCATCTTTCTTATGGTGTTTTTTAGAGTCAGTAGAAAAGCCTCTTTCAGTGTCCTCAGTTTTCATAAGTGCGACCTTAATTGCCTACCGTCTGTAAGCTGTAAGTGTCTTAACGACCGTTCCACAGGTGCATGGTCATTAATGGTTTATGGTTCATTGAACAAGCATGGGAAACAGTGTTTAAACCCTTTATCATGAAGATCTGTGAAGATATTTGGATTTTTACGAATGATCTTTGAAAGAGGGTCTTGTATAGCATTCTGTTGGTGGCAAGAATATTATATAATTTAAATTGAAGACCTTGAAGTGTTGAATCAAGTGTTGTTTTGTACCAGTTCATAAACCACGAAATCGCTTTCCTTTTATTTTGCCATCTGTGGCGCAGCTGTCAACATTTTAGTCCTCAGATGGAGGTGGTATACGTTTCTGTTTATGCCAGTTTGTCTGAAAGTAATTAAAGAGCAGCAGTAAAATAACAATAATGAGCCTATATACAGGGGGGTACTGAGTCAATGTGCGGGGGCACCGGTTAGTAATGAGACTATATACAGGGGGGTACTGAGTCAATGTGCAGGGGCACCGGTTAGTAATGAGACTATATACAGGGGGGTACTGAGTCAATGTGCAGGGGCACCGGTTAGTAATGAGACTATATACAGGGGGTACTGAGTCAATGTGCAGGGGCACCGGTTAGTAATGAGACTATATACAGGGGGGTACTGAGTCAATGTGCAGGGGCACCGGTTAGTAATGAGACTATATACAGGGGGGTACTGAGTCAATGTGCAGGGGCACCGGTTAGTAATGAGACTATATACAGGGGGGTACTGAGTCAATGTGCAGGGGCACCGGTTAGTAATGAGACTATATACAGGGGGGTACTGAGTCAATGTGCAGGGGCACCGGTTAGTAATGAGACTATATACAGGGGGGTACTGAGTCAATGTGCAGGGGCACCGGTTAGTAATGAGACTATATACAGGGGGGTACTGAGTCAATGTGGAGGGGCACCGGTTAGTAATGAGACTATATACAGGGGGGTACTGAGTCAATGTGCAGGGGCACCGGTTAGTAATGAGACTATATACAGGGGGTACTGAGTCAATGTGCAGGGGCACCGGTTAGTAATGAGACTATATACAGGGGGGTACTGAGTCAATGTGCAGGGGCACCGGTTAGTAATGAGACTATATACAGGGGGGTACTGAGTCAATGTGCAGGGGCACCGGTTAGTAATGAGACTATATACAGGGGGGTACTGAGTCAATGTGCAGGGGCACCGGTTAGTAATGAGACTATATACAGGGGGGTACTGAGTCAATGTGCAGGGGCACCGGTTAGTAATGAGACTATATACAGGGGGGTACTGAGTCAATGTGCAGGGGCACCGGTTAGTAATGAGACTATATACAGGGGGGTACTGAGTCAATGTGCAGGGGCACCGGTTAGTAATGAGACTATATACAGGGGGGTACTGAGTCAATGTGCAGGGGCACCGGTTAGTAATGAGACTATATACAGGGGGGTACTGAGTCAATGTGCAGGGGCACCGGTTAGTAATGAGCCTATATACAGGGGGGTACTGAGTCAATGTGCAGGGGCACCGGTTAGTAATGAGACTATATACAGGGGGGTACTGAGTCAATGTGCAGGGGCACCGGTTAGTAATGAGACTATATACAGGGGGGTACTGAGTCAATGTGCAGGGGCACCGGTTAGTAATGAGACTATATACAGGGGGGTACTGAGTCAATGTGCAGGGGCACCGGTTAGTAATGAGACTATATACAGGGGGGTACTGAGTCAATGTGGAGGGGCACCGGTTAGTAATGAGACTATATACAGGGGGGTACTGAGTCAATGTGCAGGGGCACCGGTTAGTAATGAGACTATATACAGGGGGTACTGAGTCAATGTGCAGGGGCACCGGTTAGTAATGAGACTATATACAGGGGGGTACTGAGTCAATGTGCAGGGGCACCGGTTAGTAATGAGCCTATATACAGGGGGGTACTGAGTCAATGTGCAGGGGCACCGTTTAGTAATGAGCCTATATACAGGGGGGTACTGAGTCAATGTGGAGGGGCACCGGTTAGTAATGAGACTATATACAGGGGGTACTGAGTCAATGTGCAGGGGCACCGGTTAGTAATGAGACTATATACAGGGGGGTACTGAGTCAATGTGCAGGGGCACCGGTTAGTAATGAGCCTATATACAGGGGGGTACTGAGTCAATGTGCAGGGGCACCGTTTATTCGAGGTAATATGTACATGTAGGTGTAGTTATTAAAGTGACTATGCATAGATAATAACAGAGTAGCAGTGGCGTAAAAGAGGGGGTCGGGGGGGCAATGCAAATAGTCTGGGTAGCCATTTGATTAGATGTTCAGGAGTCCTATATCTTGGGGGTAGAAGCTGTTTAGAAGCCTCTTGGACCTAGACTTGGCGCTCCGGTACCACTTGCTGTGCGGTAGCAGAGAGAACAGTCTATGACTAGGGTGGCTGGAGTCTTTGACCATTTTTAGGGCCTTCCTCTGACACCGCCTGGTATTGAGGTCCTGGATGACAGGAAGCTTGGCCCCAGTGATGTACTGGGCCGTTCGCACTACCCTCTGTAGTGCCTTGCTTTCGGAGGCCGAGCAGTTGCCATACCAGGCAGTGATGCAACCAGTCACGGTGCTCCCGATGGTGCAGCTGTAGAACCTTTTGAGGACCCATGCCCAATCTTTTCAGTCTCCACTTACAACGTGATGCATGCCTAACCGACCCGTAACCATAACATTTGTTTGTTCTTTTCTGGAAGATAAAACTGAAATTGTAACCAGCTTTGTTTAAGAAAGATACTTTAAACAACATTTCACATGTTTCACACATTTCAAATCATTTCACAATTTAGTGAGAAGTTGTAATCTGTTGAACAAAGGAGAACCATTTTGGAATTAAGTATAATTTATGTATGAGTAAATATTTTAGTGAGAGGTTTAAAGCTTTAATATTTAGTCATTTTAGCCCTGCAAACTCATATTCATTATTTAAATAGGTACGGTTGAATTTTGTCTGGCTTTTAGCATTCCAAATAAAATGAAATGTTTTGTTAATTTGATTTAAAAAACGAGTCGTCTGTAGTAGGAAGTGCCATTAATAAGTAAGTAAACTGTGATAGGACCAAAGAGTTAATCAATGTGATTTTTCCATAAATAGACAAGTATTTACCTCTCCATGGTTGCATGATCTATTTTTGCTAACTTTCTATTGAAATTGATTGTGGTAAGTTAATTTGTTTTTTGAGATGTGAATACCAAGTATGTCTACTTCACCATCCACCCATTTTATTGGTAAACTACAAGGTAGCATAAACACTTTTTTTTTAATGATCCAATACGTAATATGTTACACTTGTCATAATTAGGTTTTAGTCCATAGAGGCTAGAAAATGGATCAATATCTTCAATGAGACTGTGCAGGGATCCAGATTGCGCACTTAAAACCTCTTTGGGATAGGTGAGGCAATATCCAGTGAAATTGCATAGTTCAAAATACAAAATTCGTAATATTAAACATTCATGAAAATACAATTGTCTTACATAATTTAAAAGCTAAACTTCTTGTTAACCTGTTGAGGATAGAGGGCGCTATTTTCACTTTGGGGAAAAATCGTGCCCAATTTAAACGGCCTCGTACTCTATTCTTGCTCGTACAATATGCATATTATTATTACTATTGGTTAGAAAACACTCAAGTTTCTAAAACCGTTTGAATTATATCTGTGAGTAAAACAGAACTCATTTTGCAGCAAACTTCCTGTCAGAAAGTGAAAAATCTGAAATCGAGGCTCTGTTCCAGGGCGTCCCTATCATTTTGCTTGAAATTTATGACTATACATGCACTTCATACGCCTTCCACTAGATGTCAATAGGCTGTGAGAGGTGAAATGGGGTTTCTAGGTATTTCTATGGTCAAAAGAGAGAGCTTGGAATGACATGACCCCGAATTCCTTTGTTCAGGAAGACGCATCAAGGTCATCAGTATTGGCTTCTGAAAAGCATTCGCTATAGACGTCTAATATCTCCGGCTTTGATTTTATTTGATAAATGTGATAATATCATCGTAAAGTATGTTTTTTCAATATAGTTTAATCAGATTATTGAATTTTTTTCGGGAGTTTTGGCGTGTTCCGTTCTCTGCGTTTGTTCACGAAGGAGAGCTTAGCGCCACTTGGCTAGTTTTGCTTGCTAAATCGAGAGGGAAAAAGGCCATTCTAAAACCAAACAACAATTGTTCTGGACAAAGGACCCCATGTACAACATTCTGATGGAAGATCATCAAAAGTAGGACCCATTTATGATGCTATTTCATATATCTGTCGAACATGTTTACTATTAGTTTGCGCCCAGATTTTGGGCGCTCTCTCGCTATAACGTAAGCTGCATGTCGTACTGAAGTTATTTTTAGAATTCTAACACGGCGATTGCATTAAGAACTAGTGTATCTATCATTTCCAATACAACATGTATTTTTTAGTAAAGTTTATGAATAGTTATTTGGTCAGAATAGGTGAGTGTCAGAAATATATCCGGACATTCTGGGAAAAAGATGCTAAGTTTTCACAATGTATAACCACGGATTTCAGCTCTAAATATGCACATTTTCGAACAAACCATATATGTATTGTGTAATATGATGTTATAGGACTGTCATCTGATGAAGTTTATGAAGGTTAGTGAAATAATTAATATCTTTTGCTGGTTTTGTCGCTGTCAATACTGTTGCCATGAATCAATGCTGTTGTGTGGTAGGCTATTGTAGTAAGCTAATATAATGCTATATTGTGTTTTCGCTGTAAAACACATAAAAAATCGGAAATATTGGCTGGATTCACAAGATGTTTGTCTTTCATTTGCTGTACACCATGTATTTTTCAGAAATGTTTTATGATGAGTATTTAGGTATTTCACGTTGGTCTCTAATTACTCTGGCTGCTTCGGTGCTATTTCTGATGGTAGCTGTGATGGTAGCTGCAATGTAAAACTGATTTATACCTCAAATATGCACATTTTTTGAACAAAACATAGATTTATTGTATAACATGTTATAAGACTGTCACCTGATGAAGTTGTTTCTTGGTTAGTTTGGTTGGTTCTTGGTTAGTTTGGTTGGTTATGTGCAAGCTACCTGTGCTGTGAAAAATGTCTGTGCTTTTTTGTATTTGGTGGTGAGCTAACATAAATATACCTGGTGAAAACATTTTTAAAATCGGACATGTTGACTGGATTCACAAGATGTTTATATTTCATTTGCTGTATTGGAGTTGTTAATGTGTGAAAGTTAAATATTTCTAAAAAATATTTTT
>NW_024058468.1:0-54379 GCF_016432855.1 Salvelinus namaycush | reverse complement strand
TTCTCTCCAGTTGTTATAGTCTAGTTCTCTCCAGTTGCTATAGTCTAGGTCTCACCAATTGTTATAGTCTAGTTCTCTCCAGTTGTTATAGTCTAGTTCTCTCCAGATGTTATAGTCTAGTTCTCTCCAGTTGTTATAGTCTAGTTCTCTCCAGTTGTTATAGTCTAGTTCTCTCCAGTTGTTATAATTTAGTTCTCTCCAGTTGTTATAGTCTAGTTCTCTCCAGTTGCTATAGTCTAGGTCTCACCAATTGTTATAGTCTAGTTCTCTCCAGTTGTTATAGTCTAGTTCTCTCCAGATGTTATAGTCTAGTTCTCTCCAGTTGTTATAGTCTAGTTCTCTCCAGTTGTTATAGTCTAGTTCTCTCCAGTTGTTATAGTCTAGTTCTCTCCAGTTGTTATAGTCTAGGTCTCACCAGTTGTTATAGTCTAGTTCTCTCCAGTTGTTATAGTCTAGTTCTCTCCAGTTGTTATAGTCTAGTCTCTCTCCAGTTGTTATAGTCTAGTTCTCTCCAGTTGTTATAGTCTAGGTCTCACCAGTTGTTATAGTCTAGTTCTCACCAGTTGTTATAGTCTAGTTCTCTCCAGTTGTTATAGTCTAGTTCTCTCCAGTTGTTATAGTCTAGGTCTCACCAGTTGTTATAGTCTAGTTCTCTCCAGTTGTTATAGTCTAGTTCTCTCCAGTTGTTATAGTCTAGTTCTCTCCAGTTGTTATAGTCTAGGTCTCACCAGTTGTTATAGTCTAGTTCTCTCCAGTTGTTATAGTCTAGGTCTCTCCAGGTCTATTCTCCAGAACCTTTTTTACAACATTTTGCCATCTGTCTTTCCCCTCTGCTAGCTTCTCTTAGTTTTTGAGTGACATTACTGTGTATAAAATAATACATTAAATATTGCAAATAAATATCAGCGATAAACACACCAGGCATTTCCTGTAAATTGTTTGTGTAAGTTGATTGTACATTCTAACCAACAGACCACTCCCTCTATTCCTCTCATCCCTCCATCCATCCCTCATCCCAGTTTCTCTGTGAGACCTCATTAATGCCGCCCGAGGTTTAATTAGCAGCAAATTAAATGGTAGCAGAGAACAATGTTGTTCAACAGTGAACTTGACCATCACACCCATGTGACCCATTGCTGACAGGTCTGTACTGAGACATCAGAATGATAGAAACATGGACACACACTTGACCATCACACCCATGTGACCCATTGTGTGTAGAGGCATTACTGACAGGTCTGTACTGAGACATCAGAATGATAGAAACATGAACACACACTTGACCATCACACCCATGTGACCCATTGTGTGTAGAGGCATTACTGACAGGTCTGTACTGAGACATCAGAATGATAGAAACATGGACACACACTTGACCATCACACCCATGTGACCCATTGTGTGTAGAGGCATTACTGACAGGTCTGTACGGAGACATCAGAATGATAGAAACATGAACACACACTTGACCATCACACCCATGTGACCCATTGTGTGTAGAGGCATTACTGACAGGTCTGTACGGAGACATCAGAATGATAGAAACATGAACACACACTTGACCATCACACCCATGTGACCCATTGTGTGTAGAGGCATTACTGACAGGTCTGTACGGAGACATCAGAATGATAGAAACATGAACACACACTTGACCATCACACCCATGTGACCCATTGTGTGTAGAGGCATTACTGACAGGTCTGTACGGAGACATCAGAATGATAGAAACATGGACACACACTTGACCATCACACCCATGTGACCCATTGTGTGTAGAGGCATTACTGACAGGTCTGTACGGAGACATCAGAATGATAGAAACATGGACACACACTTGACCATCACACCCATGTGACCCATTGTGTGTAGAGGCATTACTGACAGGTCTGTACGGAGACATCAGAATGATAGAAACATGGACACACACTTGACCATCACACCCATGTGACCCATTGTGTGTAGAGGCATTACTGACAGGTCTGTACGGAGACATCAGAATGATAGAAACATGGACACACACTTGACCATCACACCCATGTGACCCATTGTGTGTAGAGGCATTACTGACAGGTCTGTACGGAGACATCAGAATGATAGAAACATGGACACACACTTGACCATCACACCCATGTGACCCATTGTGTGTAGAGGCATTACTGACAGGTCTGTACGGAGACATCAGAATGATAGAAACATGGACACACACTTGACCATCACACCCATGTGACCCATTGTGTGTAGAGGCATTACTGACAGGTCTGTACTGAGACATCAGAATGATAGAAACATGGACACACACACAGTGTGTTTCTACCAATGTCTTGTTGTCTCTCTGTTATATCACACGCCATTGATCTCTTTTTCCTCCTCTTCAAGGTCAACTGGCAGAAAGAATACACTTGGGCTGTATCCTTAATGGCACCATATTCCCTTTATAATGCACTACTTCTGACTAGGGACCATAGTGCTCTAGTAGGTTCCATTAAGAACACATACTGTACGTATCTGATTTCAGCATTGTTTTTTTTTCTCCATTCCTCTGCAATATTCAGTTCACTGGCGAGTGAGACAGGGATTTACTGACAAGGTAAAACTAAATAGAAGTAAATTGTGATAAATGCTGGCAAAATATCATGGAGGTTTTTTGCGAATATACTAAATACATGTATTAAACATCAGATGATCTCTAAATATTGAATATCTTCTTCCTAGAGGTTGTCTGAGATAAATAGATAAATAAAAGACTAAAACATAAATGTAGACAGTATAGCTGTTTCATAAATACACACCATTATATTAGATCAATTATTATATTAGATAAATCATTATCTGAGATAAATCATTATCTGAGATAAATCATTATATTAGATCAATCGTTATATTAGGTAAATCAATATATTATACTTATCATTATATTATATATTAGATCAATCGTTATATTAGATAAATCATTATATTATATAAATCATTATATTGGATACATCATTATATTAGATAAATCATGATATTATATAAATCATTATATTAGATAAATCATTATATTAGATACATCTTTATATTAGATGCATCATTATATTATATAAATCATTATATTATATAAATCATTATAGTATATAAATCATTATATTATATGAATCATTGTATTATATGAATCATTGTATTAGATAAATCATTATATTTTTTAAATCATTATATTATTTAAATCATTATATTCTTTAAATCATTATACTAGATAAATCATTATATTATATATATCATTATATTATTTGAATCATTATACTAGATAAATCATTATATTATATAAATCATTATACTAGATAAATCATTATATTATATAAATCATTATATTATTTAAATCATTATACTAGGTAAATCATTATATTAGATAAATCCTTATATTATTTAAATCATTATACTAGATAAATCATTATATTATATAAATCATTATATTATTTAAATCATTATACTAGATAAATTATTATATTATTTAAATCATTATACTAGATAAATCATTGTATTATTTAAATGATTATACTAGATAAATCATGATATTAGATAAATCATTATATTATTTAAATCATTATACTAGATAAATCATTAAATTATATAAACCATTATATTATATAAATCATTATATTAGATAAATCATTATATTAGATACGTCATTATATTAGATGCATCATTATATTATATAAATAATTCTATTAGATAAATCATTATAGTATTTAAATCATTATACTAGATAAATCATTATATTAGATACATCATTATATTAGATAAATCATTATATTATTTAAATCATTATAATAGATAAATCATTATATTATATAAATCCTTATATTAGATAAATCATTATACTAGATACGTCATTATATTAGATGCATCATTATATTATATAAATCATTATATTAGATAAATCATTATATTATTTAAATCATTATATTAGATAAATCATTATATTATTTAAATCATTATACTAGATAAATCATTATATTATATAAATCATTATACTAGATAAATCATTATATTATATAAATCCTTATACTAGATAAATAGATATTTCCTATGAATCCCAGAGATGGTATTATAGGAAGTTGTTTCATAAATCCACACCATTATAGAACATGTTCTCCTTCATATTTCTAAGCCTACTTAAGTTTTTTACATTTTTTCTCCTTTGTGAGAACTCATTCTATATACTGTAGACCGGGTGCGTTCCAAATGGAAATGTATTCCCTACATAGTGCACTACTTTTGACCAGAGCCCTATGACAATTCCACATTTATATTTCTCCATTAGGGTATATCACAGTAAAGTATTGGCTTTATCAAGTTGTGAGGGGAGGGAAAAACAAAATGGATTTTCAAACTTAAGTCATTCCATAGACTGTCGTCACCAAATGTGCGTCCCAAATGACAGTTCTGGTCAAAAGTAGTGTACATCAGCAAATCAATTTTTTTTTAAAGGAAATGCCTTCAAAAAGTAATTAAGGAATGGATGACCTTCTCTATTATCTCTGTTGATCTGACTCTGCTGTTACAGGATATATATCCCCAGGGAAGATCAAACGTTTCCTGTTACAGGATACATATCCCCAGGGAAGATCAAACGTTTCCTGTTACAGGATACATATCCCCAGGGAAGATCAAACGTTTCCTGTTACAGGATACATATCCCCAGGGAAGATCAAATGTTTCCTGTTACAGGATACATATCCCCAGGGAAGATCAAACGTTTCCTGTTACAGGATATATATCCCCAGGGAAGATCAAACGTTTCCTGTTACAGGATATATCCCCGGGGAAGATCAAACGTTTCCTGTTACAGAATACATATCCTCAGGGGAGATCAAACATTTCCTGTTAGAGTATACATATCCCCAGGGGAGATCATATGTTTCCATCCTTTAAAAGGATGGACAAAAGATGTGTATATGTGTATATGTGTATATGTATACTCTAACAGGAAATGTTATACTCTAACTACAAAGCAATATCGTTGATAGCTAACTTGGCTAAATATTTAGAAATAACTTTTTATTTTTAAGAAAGATGAGCTTAAAATAGTCTTGATTAACCCAACAACCTAATGAACCACAAAATCTGTAGCTATTTCTGGTTGTATATCAAAGATAGCTGGCTAACTCATTGATCCTGGTTTGTAGTATACCCCACAGGATTACTTCTGATGTTATCTGTAGTTGATTAGCTGCTATGGTAATCAATGCTACTGTAGCAAGCATTAACAGCCTCTCTATATTGCCTCCTCTGCAGTGTGTGTATGTGTCTGTGTTAGCAGTGTGTGTGTTATCGATTTGTCTGTGTGTGTCGTGTGTGTGTTATCAGTGTGTGTGTTATCGGTGTGTCGGTGTGTGTGTCTGTGTGTGTGCGTGTGTGTTATCGGTGTGTCTGTGTGTGTCGGTGTGTGTTATCGGTGTGTCTGTGTGTGTCGGTGTGTGTTATCGGTGTGTGTGTGTGTATTTTAACAGCCTCTGCAGACTTTATTAAAGTGATTTATCAGATCACTGTACTCTGACCAGAGAGAAACATAAAGAGAGAGACCGACAAACTATTATCTATTTCACTTGCTTTGGCAATGTAGACACATGTTTCCCATGGCAATAAAGACCTTAAATTGAATTGAATTGAAATTGAAAGAGAGAGAAAGAGAGAAGGAGAGAGAACAAGTTACTCTGAATCAATCATCACACCCTCACATGCTAGCTAGCCTCCTACCAGATAGCAATCACAGCAAGAGAGAGTGATTTAGCATTTATCAGTTTACAGTAGCTATTTCAGCCGGGAAAAAAAAGATAAAATGTTGCTTTAACATTTCTACAAGATTGACTTTGCAGTTGGAATCACATGCAGTAGTTGGCCAGCAAGACAGTGAATCACTTGATTTGACCATGGATGAACCAACAAGGAAATGTAGGCGGGAGTTGTTGCAAGCCAAGCACAGCGGAAACACATTAGGAAGTCTGTAAGTCTTATACTCTTGTTGACTGTGTGGGACCTCATATCAAAAACTTCTTGGCAGGTGCATAGGGCCTATACACCGCCCCTGTTAAATATGCATTGGTACTCTGCTGACTGAGGCAAATATTTTTCTGGAAGTTGCTTTGTAAGTTTTTCCACCAAGCCTTCAACAACGCAACCACCCAGGGAACATTTCAGTACACCATATTGAAGCAGTCAGGTTTGACGATGCTATGGGGAAAGTTTTTGCACACAGGCTTGATAGTTTGACAGTTTGTCAAAACAGCCATCAAGGAGGATACACATTTTAGCAGCAGACAATTTTGAGTAGATTATGCAGAGAGTTGAGGACAGAGAAGTTGGATAGATTGGAGGGATGGAGAGTTTGTAGTAATTGCCTGGAGAGACAGAGAGATGGAGGGAAAGATGGATGGAGGGATGAAGTGATAGAGAAATAAAGGAATAGAAAGGTTGCAGTAAAAGGTCTGGAGATGGAGGGATGGAGAGATGGAGGGATGGAGAGATGGAAGGATGGAGGGATAGAGGGATGGAGAGATGGAGGGATGGAGAGATGGAGGGATGGAGAGATGGAGAGATGGTAGGATGGAGGGATGGAGAGATGGAGGGATGGAGGGATGGAGGGATGGAGGGATGGAGAGATGGAGGGATGGAGAGATGGAGGGATGGAGAGATGGAGGGATGGAGAGATGGAGGGATGGAGGGATGGAGGGATGGAGGGGTGGAGGGATGGAGGGATGGAGAGATGGAGGGATGGAGAGATGGAGGGATGGAGGAATAGAGGGATGGAGAGATGGAGGGATGGAGAGATGGAGGGATGGAGAGATGGAGGGATGGAGGGATGGAGAGATGGAGGGATGGAGGGATGGAGAGATGGAGGAATAGAGGGATGGAGGGATGGAGAGATGGAGGGATGGAGGGATGGAGAGATGGAGGAATAGAGGGATGGAGGGATGGAGAGATGGAGGGATGGAGATATGGAGGGATGGAGGGATGGAGAGATGGAGGGATGGAGGGAGAGAGGGAGGGGTGGAGGGATAGAGGGATGGAGGGGTTGTAGAAACAGGCCTGGAGAGATGGAAGGATAGAGGGATAGAGGGATGGAGAGATGGAGGGATGGAGGGATGGAGAGATGGAGAGATGGAGGGATGGAGAGATGGAGAGATGGAGGGATGGAGAAATAGAGGGATGGAGGGATGGAGGGATGGAGAGATGGAAGGATGGAGGGAGAGAGGGAGGGGTGGAGGGATGGAGGGGTTGTAGAAACAGGCCTGGATAGATGGAAGGATGTAGGGATAGAGGGATGGAGGGATGGAGGGATGGAGGGGTTTCAGTAAAAGGCCTGGAGAGATGGAGGGATGGAGGGATAGAGGGATGGAGGGATGGAGAGATGGAGGGATGGAGGGATAGAGGGATGGAGGGGTTGTAGAAACAGGCCTGGAGAGATGGAGGGATGGAGGGAAAGAGGGATGGAGGGTTTTCAGTAAAATGCCTGGAGAGATGGAGATATGTGGTTTCCAGTTTGCACAAAGTCCAGTGTTCATTGAGGGCCATCGTGGTATCGGCTTGAGGGGGAATATACACGGCTGTGACTATAACCTAAAATAATTATCTTGGGAGGTAATATGATCGACAATTGATTTTGAGGTATTCTAGGTTGGGTGAACAAAAGGACTTGAGTTCCAGTACGCTATCACAATCACACCATGAGTCGTTAATCATAAAACATACACCACCACCTTTCTTCTTTACAAAGAGTTCTTTATTCCTCTGTGCGATGTACTGAGAACCCAGCTGGCTGTATGGACAGGGACAGTATATCCAGAGAGAGCCATGATTCCGTGAAACAGAATATGTTAGAGTCCGTGATGTCTCTCTGGAAGGAGATCCTTGCCCTGAACTCGTCTACTTTATTGCCCAGGCACTGAACATTAGCGAGTAATATACTCGGAAGCGGTGGGTGATGTGCACGCCTCCTGAGTCAGACTAGAAGTCCACTCCGATTACCTCTTCTCCGTCGGCGGTGTCTTGGAGCAACCTCTGGGATAAGTTCAATTGCCCTGGGAGGTACAAACAAAGCATCCAATTCGGGAAAGTAATATTTATGGTCGTAATGCTGGTGAGTTACCGCCTCTCTGATATCCAAAAGTTATTTCTTGTAATATTTTTAAAACATTTTTATGTAATAAATAACACACAAAAACAACTGCAAAGTTGCTTAAGCGGTAGAAGCAGAGCAGCCATGTCTGTCTGAGCCATCACAGGCCATTCAGAGGGTGAATGGGCAAGACAAAAAAATGTAGGTGCCTTTGAATGGGGTATGGTAGTAGGTGCCAGGCGTACCGGTTTGTTTCAAGAACTGCAATGCAGCTGGGATTTTCACACTCAACCGTTTCCTGTGTGTATAAAGACTGGTCCATCACCCAAAGGACATCAAGCAAAATTGACACAACTGTGGAAAGCATTGGAGTCCATGCCCTAACCCCTATATACATCCCCATATACATCCCTATATACACCCCTATATACACCACAAATACATCACAATTTACACCATATATACATCCCTATATACACCATATACACATCCCTATACACATCCCTATATACACATCCCTATATACACCTTATATACACCATATACACATCCCTATACACATCCCTATATACACATCCCTATATACACCATATATACATCCCTACATACATCCCTATATACACAATATATACATCCCTATATACATCCCTATATACACCATATATACATCCCTACATACATCCCTATATACACCATATATACATCCCTACATACATCCCTATATACACAATATATACATCCCTATATACATCCCTATATACACCATATATACACCATATGCACGCCCCTACATACATCCCTATATACACTATATATACATCCCTATATACTTCCCCATATACATCCCTATATACATCCCTATATACATCCCTATATACACACATCCCTATATACATCCCTATATACATCCCTATATACATCCCTATATACATCCCTATATACATCCCTATATACATCCCTATATACATCCCTATATACATCCCTATATACACCCCTATATACAGACATCCCTATATACATCCCTATATACACCCCTATATACAGACATCCCTATATACATCCCTATATACATCCCTATATACACACATCCCTATATACATCCCTATATACATCCCTATATACAGACATCCCTATATACATCCCTATATACACCTCTATATACAGACATCCCTATATACATCCCTATATACAGACATCCCTATATATATATACATCCCTATATACACCCCTATATACACCCCTATATACAGACATCCCTATATACATCCCTATATACAGACATCCCTATATACATCCCTATATACAGACATCCCTATATACATCCCTATATACAGACATCCCTATATACATCCCTATATACATCCCTATATACATCCCTATATATATATACATCCCTATATACACCTCTATATACAGACATCCCTATATACATCCCTATATACAGACATCCCTATATACATCCCTATATACATCCCTATATACATCCCTATATATATATACATCCCTATATACACCTCTATATACAGACATCCCTATATACATCCCTATATACAGACATCCCTATATATATATACATCCCTATATACACCCCTATATACACCCCTATATACAGACATCCCTATATACATCCCTATATACAGACATCCCTATATACACCCCTATATACATCCCTATATACATCCCTATATATATATACATCCCTATATACACCCCTATATACACCCCTATATACATCCCTATATATATATACATCCCTATATACACCCCTATATACACCCCTATATACATCCCTATATATATATACATCCCTACATACACCCCTATATACAGACATCCCTATGTACATCCCTATAGACATCCCTATGTACATCCCTATAGACATCCCTATGTACATCCCTATAGACATCCCTATGTACATCCCTATATACATCCCTATATACACCCCTATATACATCCCTATATACAGACATCCCTATATACATCCCTATATACATCCCTATATACAGACATCCCTATATACATCCCTATATACATCCCTATATACAGACATCCCTATATACATCCCTATATACAGACATCCCTATGTACATCCCTATATACATCCCTATATACATCCCTATTCTTGGGGACCTTCAATGCTGCAGAAATGTTTTGGTAGCCTTCCCTAGATCTGCACCTCGACACAATCCTGTCTCTGAGCTCTAAGGACAATTCCTTCTAATTTATGGCTTGGTTTTTGCTCTGACATACATGTCAACTGTGGGACCTTATATAGACAGGTCTGTGCCTTTCCAAATCATGTCCAATCAATTGAATTTACCACTGGTGAACTCCAATCAAGGTGTACAAACATCTCAAGGAGGATCAATGGAAACAGGATGCACCTGAGCTCAATTTTCAGTCTCAGAGCAAAGGGTCTGAATAACAATGTAAACAATGTAAATATCTGTTTTTGTTAGTTTTTTTATTTACAAAAATGTCTAAAAACCTGTCAAGGCTTTGTCATTATGGGGTATTGTGTGTAGATTGACGGGGGGAAATGTTTTTTTCATCTATCTTAGAATAAGGCTATAACGTAACTGGTCTAGTCTGGTCTAGTCTAGTCTGGTCTAGTCTAGTCTAGTCTAGTCTGGTCTGGTCTGGTCTGGTCTATATACTTTCCGAATGCACTGGACATCCTTTTAAAGTACTTACTTATATGACTGTATTTGTTACCAAGTGAGTTCCTACTTCAGGAAAATGTTATAATTTAATTTCAACTGTTCATGACAATACATTACATATATCAATAGGCCTTACTTTGATGTTCAAGTTTTACCCTAACACAGTGGTGTTAGGAACCTCCTGCATTGCAGACCACGTTAGGCCTGCAAGTCACATTTTGCTGGCTTGTAAAGTGATGTGTAATTCCTATTGGAATCCAGTTACTTCCGGCAGGGAAAGAGAGAGGGGGGAAAAGATAGAGAGAGAGATAGAGAGAGAGAGAGAGAGAGAGGGGAGAGAGAGAGATTACACTGTCTGCCTTTTATAATGGGTATAGATGAGTGTCCAGTTTAAATCCCTAGAAGCCGACGTTCCAGTCTCCTTAACTCCCTATCACAGATGAAGCATTACTGGACTAATCCTTTGGACACTTCGTAGTGTGTGTGTGTGTGTGTGTGTGTGTGTGTCTGCTGTAAAGTAATCCCTTGTTGTACTCAGCAGGGACAGTTGACTCTGACCAGACCAGACCAGACCAGACCAGACCAGACCAGACCAGACCAGACCAGACCAGACCAGACCAGACCAGACTAGACTAGACTAGACTAGACTAGACTAGACTAGACTAGACTAGACTAGACTAGACTAGACTAGACCAGACCAGACCAGACCAGACCAGACCAGACCAGACCAGACCAGACTAGACTAGACTAGACTAGACTAGACCAGACCAGACCAGACTATGATTTGAACTCTCTAACTGTGGCTGACAGTAAACTCGTTGTATTATTTATTTCGGCGCTGAACTGAACCAAGTTGATGAACAGCATTTTAAATAGGAAGTAAAATTCCTTTATCATCATCTGAGGTGCCTGAGGGAGAATAGGAATATTCATAGAGGAAGTGTAGCGTGTGCGTCAGCTCCACTGTAGCTCTCACTCTCACTCTGGACTGGGGGAAATGACTAAATGTATGACAAGTAATTTGTCTACTCCTGCTGAGACTGAACAAACTCAGACATCTCTCTCTACCCCTCTGTCTGCCTCCCTCTCTCTCCCCCTCAGACATCTCTCTCTCCGTCTCTCTGCCTTCCTCTCTCTCCCCCTCAGACATCTCTCTCTCCGTCTCTCTGCCTTCCTCTCTCTCCCCCTCAGACATCTCTCTCTCCGTCTCTCTGCCTTCCTCTCTCTCCCCCTCAGACATCTCTCTCTCCGTCTCTCTGCCTTCCTCTCTCTCCCCCTCAGACATCTCTCTCTCCGTCTCTCTGCCTTCCTCTCTCTCCCCCTCAGACATCTCTCTCTCCGTCTCTCTGCCTTCCTCTCTCTCCCCCTCAGACATCTCTCTCTCCGTCTCTCTGCCTTCCTCTCTCTCCCCCTCAAACACATCTTTCCCCCTCCCTCTCCCTCCCCTTCAGACATATATCTCTCCCCCTCTCTCTTTCTCTGTCTCTCTCTCCTTCTCTCCCATAACTACCAGCTCAGCTGATGACTCAACAGATCACATATTATCATAACCATGAGCCACAGTCTCCACAGAGCAGGACACCTCAGTGGGATTGACTCAAAGGGTGGCACGGAGTCACACAGAGACGGCTGTTTGAAATAACAACTTTCGATGCAGACAGAGAGCTGTTAGCCAGGGTATTGGACAATTTTTGGTAGTTGCCTCGCCAGTCAAACAAGAAATTGTACGAGTTGACTAAAGCAGAAACACTCTGGCACTCAGACTACAGCCCTATTTAGGCTAATATGTAAAACACACAGATGCTAAATCAAGTTGACTTGCAAAGATGAGGACCAAGAGCAAGAGAGGGAGTGTGGTGATGTACTGTCCACAACTATAGATTCATTGTGGAATCTGAAAAAATATATAAGTATCCTGAAAGCACAATGGTGTATTTACTATGTGCATATGCTAAAAGAAAGGAACGAGATGGGTGGATAACTAAGTGAGTCATTATAGCAAAAATATTTATATAATAAAAATCTGATCTCTTAAACAGTGCGTTCATTTTTGTTCTATTATCTATACAATAGGCCATAACTGATTTTGGCCCAACTGGCCTGGCATATTCCCATGTTCAAGAAGCTTTCTGTTTTGATTGGGCTATTTTGCCTAAAAACCTTTAGGCCTACCTATAGAAAATGTAAAAATTAAAAAACTGCATCTCAGCCCAGCCTGGCAGGAGTGGCCAAAAGGGTGTTTAGCATCCACAGGGGCTCTGCAAGTGTGGAGAGGATCTTTTCTGCTGCTGGCCTGTTCTCCAGGCACCATGGCAGGAGCCTGAAGCCCCAGACTCGCCAAACTCGTTTCTAAAGGAATTCTAAAAATGAATTCAAAGCCACTCATTGTATTTGATTCTGAGTAAATCACAGCCTACATGCGCAATTTATAGACGATAAGGATTTAATACAATGAAATGTTTAAATGCTGAACACTTTCTGTCCCTACCAGCCTGTTGCGTCACACTCGCAAATGCTTCACAATGTATTTCTTTGTAGGCTATAGCCTTGAATTAATTTAAATAATATTGTTAGGAGTGTGTATTGGAGACAAAGTCAGGTGCAGGAGAGCAGAGTGTAATGAACAGGCAAACGTTTTATTCCGGTCCAAAATGACAGCACAAAGTAACATAAAATGTGCCCAAACACGGAACGTAGACAAAAAGAAATGCTCGTAACAATATCCACAATTCCAAAATACACATAACACAAACAATCTTACACAAAGACATGATGGGGAACAGAGGAATAAATACATATGGATAGATTGGGGAATGAAAACCAGGTGTGCAGGGAACAAGACAAAACAAATGGATACATGAAAAATGGAGCGGCGATGGCTAGAAAGTCGGTGATGGCGACCACCGAACGCCGCCCGAACAAAGATTGTTTGACAAATATAGCATTAAATAATTCATTTAGACTCTCTGTCTAGCTCCTGATTACACCTATTTAGAGTGTTTATATGCTGTTTAATATGACATTTAGCCTTGTCACGATGGTAACAATGATTCGGGAGACTAGCGCAGGAATGTGTAACCGTTTTTTAAAATATACCCCAAATTACAGCGTGCCGTGTAAAGGCAAGGGGACAAAGACCAAACAAACACGTAACAAAAACACAGGGTGGAAACCCAAACAAAAAGAGCGAGGAGTACCTCGAATAAATACACACACGCACAATGATTAACACACGGGACGAGACCCGTAATCATCTGAGCAATCCACAAGGGCACGAAAGCCAAAACACACAGCACAGGTACTCACACACACCAACAGACATTGTAACAATAATCAACAGACAATGGGAACCAAAAGTCACACTTATACAAGTACTAATCAGTGGGAATAGGTGTGCGTGATTAAAGTTCCGGAGGGATCCGTGACAAGCCTATTTAAAATGATGTATGTTTCTTACATTCACCTTTTCATGTTTATTCAAATACTTTTCATTTAAATCTCCCGAGTGGCACAGAAGTCTAAGGCACTGCATCTCAGTGCTAGAGGAATCACGACAGACCCTAGTTCAATTCCAGGCTGTATCACAACCGGCCGTGATTGGGAGTCCCATAGGCCGGCGCACAATGGGCCCAGTGTAAATATTAGTCCACAGGGAGAAGCACGAAATTGAACTTCACTCAACTTTCTAGAGCAGTGGCCACCGACTGGTCGTTCTCAAAGGCATTCCTAGTCGATCGGCAAACATTTCTGTAAAAAACCCAACGATAAAGCCTTGTGTTCCTATTCTTTTAATTTGTCTCATGCTGTTGTCTGTAGGTGCACCTGATTCAGCTGCCCTGTGCACCGGGTAGGCCAACTGTTGTCATTTTGAACCATTTCATGTGTCTGAAGGTACAAACTCTGCCTTCCCGGCAGGCTCTGACAGTAAAAGACTGTCAACAAATACAGCAAAGAGCTGCTGTTTTTATGAGTGACTTCATGTTTAAGTTCTTACTCAGCAGTTTGTATTCAACACTTTTATTGGACAAAAAATGTGCGTACTGTAATGAACACGATGGAGACAGAGAGCTGGTTTCAAGGGCAGGCAGAAGGTCATACAGAGGGGGTCCAAAAAGACAACAGTACAGGCAGAGAAATGGCTAGTAACGTCGTCCGGGAGATCAGGCAATAGGTTGATAACAGGAAATCTGATAAGCTAAAGTACAGGCAAGGAATAAGAAAAAGTGAGGCAGGCAAAAACTCTCCTACATGGGAGGAGTAAATTACGGAAAACCAGCGAGTTGGAAAGTGGGCTGGAAAGTGAGCTGCGTTCAGGGGATCTACGTGTTTGGGAGTGTGAGTTGGAAGCAGACGTTACACGTTCTTCCTATTTCCACTCAGTGCTACAACAAGCACTGCAGCAGTAATGAATGAGGAGGAAAGTGCATCTATAGGTTTGTGTTATTATTAGCAGCTTGGGTCTTTTTTAATATCGAGGAATGTTTAACTGTCTCTGTTCGTAGGAGAAACAACATTCATTTATTTTAAATAATGCGGTTTGACTGAGTTTCGCCATCAGCTGGAAGAGAATGTCCCTTTTTGGTCATTGTCAGTGGAGGAAAGGGAGAGCAGAGGGATGTTGAGAGGTGGACCCTCAGTCTGCTGCTCTCTCCTTCCGCTGAGACTGAGCATCAGGCACCATCAGCCCAGTAAATGGTGCAGGCACCATCAGCCCAGTAAAATAAAAATAAAAAGCAAATTATTTAAATGTATGCTCACTCAGCTGTGCCTCAAAAGTAATTATCTCCATCTCTTTCTCCATCTCTTTGTCCATCTCTTTCTCAATGTCTTTCTCCATCTCCCCTGTGCACAAATCAACTTATTTGTTTTGTTTAACACAGAGAGCTTCAGTTCCCTTATGATGGTCTTCATAATGATTACTCATGGAGAGTTGAGAGGAGGGAAAGAGAGAGAGGGAATAAGAGAGAGAAACAGCTAGCGAAACAGAGGGAGACTTTAGAGAACGAGAGAGACAGAAAGAGAGAGAGGGAATAAGAGAGAGAAACAGCTAGCGAAACAGAGGGAGACTTTAGAGAGAACGAGAGAGACAGAAAGAGAGAGAAAGACAAACACCAAACTGAGACTGCATGCAGAATTCTGAAAAAATATCCTCTGTGTACAACATAAAACACCAAAGAATGCATGCAGAGCAGAATTAGGCCGATACCCGAAAAGAGACGTTAAATTCTACAACCACCTAAAAGGAAGCGATTCCCAAACCTTCCATAACAAAGCCATCACCTACAGAGAGATTAACCTCAAGAAGAGTCCCCTAAGCAAGCTGGTCCTGGGGCTCTGTTCACAAACACAAACAGACCCCACAGAGCCCCAGGACAGCAACACAATTAGACCCAACTAAATCATGAGAAAACAAAAAGATAATTACTTGACACATTGGAAAGAATTAACAAAAACACAGAGCAAACTAGAATGCTATTTGGCCCTAAACAGAGAGTACACAGTGGCAGAATACCTGACCACTGTGACTGACCCAAACATAAGGAAAGCTTTGACTATGTACAGACTCAGTGAGCATAGCGTTGCTATTGAGAAAGGCCATCGTAGGCAGACCTCAAGAGAAGACAGGCTATGTGCACACTGCCCACAAAATGAGGTGGAAACTGAGCTGCACTTCCCAACCTCCTGCCAAATGTATGACCATATTAGAGACACATATTTCCCTCAGATTACACAGATCCACAGACAATTCGAAAACAAACCCGATTTTGATAAACTCCCATATCTACTGGGTGAAATTCCACAGTGTGCTGTCACAGCAGCAAGATTTGTGACCTGTTGCCACAAGAAAAGAGCAACCTATATTTATGTTTATTTCTTTTCCCTTTTGTACTTGAACCATTTGCACATTGTTACAACACTGTATATATACATAATATGACATTTGTAATGTCTTTATTCTTTTGGAACTTCTGTGAGTGTAATGTTTACTGTTCATTTTTATTGTTTATTTGACTTTTGTATATTATCTACTTCACTTGCTTTGACAATGTTAACATGCCAATAAAGCCCCTTGAATTGAATTGAGAGAGTGAGGGATAGGGAGATTTCAGAGAGAGAGAGTGAGGGATAGGGAGATTTCAGAGAGAGAGAGTGAGGGATAGGGAGATTTCAGAGAGAGAGAGTGAGGGATAGGGAGATTTCAGAGAGAGAGAGTGAGGGATAGGGAGATTTCAGAGAGAGAGAGTGAGGGATAGTGTCACGCCCTGGCCTTAGTATTCTTTGTTTTCTTTATTATTTTAGTTAGGTCAGGGTGTGACATGGGTATTTATTTGGGTTTTGTAGTGTCCAGGGTGATTGTAAGGTTTAGGGGGTTTATTTAGAGTAGTTGTATTTATGTTTAGTATAGTTGTCTAGCTGTGTCTATGTTGGGTATAGTTGTCTAGGAAAGTCTATGGTTGCCTGAAGGGGTTCCCAATTAGAGACAGCTGGTTTCTGTTGTCTCTGATTGGGAGCCATATTTAGGGTAGCCATAGGCTTTAGTTTGTTGTGGGGAATTGTCTATGTTGAACGTTTGTAGCCTGTGTGTGTGCACTACGTTTATAGCTTCACGGTCGTTTGTTGTTTTGTTAGTTTGTAAGTGTTTTGTTTCGTTTTGCCTTCTTCATAAATAAAAGGAAGATGGCTTATTTTCCACATGCTGCGTTTTGGTCCTCACTCTCTCACTTTGACGATCGTGACAGATAGGGAGATTTCAGAGAGAGAAAGTGAGGGATAGGGAGATTTCAGAGAGAGAGAGTGAGGGATAGGGAGATTTCAGAGAGAGAGAGTGAGGGATAGGGAGATTTCAGAGAGAGAGAGTGAGGGATAGGGAGATTTCAGAGAGAGAAAGTGAGGGATAGGGAGATTTCAGAGAGAGAGAGTGAGGGATAGGGAGATTTCAGAGAGAGAGAGTGAGGGATAGGGAGATTTCAGAGAGAGAGAGTGAGGGATAGGGAGATTTCAGAGAGAGAGAGTGAGGGATAGGGAGATTTCAGAGAGAGAGAGTGAGGGATAGGGAGATTTCAGAGAGAGAAAGTGAGGGATAGGGAGATTTCAGAGAGAGAGAGTGAGGGATAGGGAGATTTCAGAGAGAGAGAGTGAGGGATAGGGAGATTTCAGAGAGAGAGAGAGAATAATAGACAGCAGGCTAATTGGGTTTTGTATTGAAAGAAAGCAGAATTCTTACTTTTGAGAGTCTGGGGAGATCTCCTGTAAGCTGGTCAATTTCATGCGAGTCTGGGGAGATCTCCTGTAAGCTGGTCAATTTCATGCGAGTCTGGGGATCTGCAATATTTACTGTTGTGAAGTTACGCTTAGCATATTAGAATCATATGATATTTGAGAAGCCAAATATTATGAGGATGTTCCAGTCACAGGATTGCGTCTAGGGTTAGAGTTAGGGTTAGGTTCAGGATTAGAGTTAGAGTTAGGTTCAGGGTTAGAGTTAGGGTTAGGTTCAGGATTAGAGTTAGGGTTAGGTTCAGGATTAGAGTTAGGGTTAGGTTCAGGATTAGAGTTAGGGTTAGGTTCAGGGTTAGGGTTACACCTTGTATATGCGTGCGCATGATCATTTTGTCTATCCCCACCAGACACAATCTTGACATTAAAATACCAAAACCAACTGTGAATCAACTATTTTAATTTCGGGACAGCTCGAAAGTACACACAAAACATTCATGGACAATAAGCTGTTGCTAGCTAGTTTGTCCTGGGAGATCAACATTCTCTCTCTCTCTCTCTCTCTCTCTCTCTCTCTCTCTCTCTCTCTCTCTCTCTCTCTCTCTCTCTCTCTCTCTCTCTCTGTATATTATTGAGGACAGTTCTCTCCCTGTAGATGTTGGTTTGTTTACAGTCACCAGGCTAGGGCCCTCCAGGGTTCCCTTTCAAGCTAACTTACACAGAGAGAGACACAACCCTCCACCCTCCTTCACCTCTATCCGCCCCCCAGCCTGTTCAATAATTCAGCCCAGTGCGGGGCATCGCCAGTGGGGAGAGGCAGGCACGTTAGCTGAAGGCTTTGAACAGAAGGGCAGGCCTCACTGGGTCTCATGACTGGTATTAATTAAATACTTCCCAGTATCCCCCGTCTCACATCTGTCTCTACTGGGGGTAACCTCATTACCCTTCTCTTCACTGTGGGGGGTCCTCTACCTTCTCTTCCTCTGACATAGACATATTAAGATAACAATAACATCAAACACCACCCAAGGGATCCAGAACTCTATCCATCCACAAACCTCTATCCATGTCTCATGATATCCATGTCTCATGATATCCATGTCTCATGACATCCATGTCTCATGATAACATGTCGTGTCTCATGATATCCATGTCTCATGACATCCATGTCGTGTCTCATGATATCCATGTCTCATGACATCCATGTCTCATGATACACATGACTCATGATATCCATGTCTATATCAACGTCTCATGATATCCATGTCTCATGATATCCATGTCTATATCAACGTCTCATGATATCCATGTCTCATGATATCCATGTCTATATCAACGTCTCATGATATCTATGTCTATATACATGTCTCATGATGTCCATGTCTCATGATATACATGTCTCATGACATCCATGTCTCATGATATACATGTCGTGTCTCATGATATACATGTCTCATGACATCCATGTCTCATGATATCCATGTCTCATGATATCCATGTCTCATGATATCCATGTCTTATGATATCCATGTCATCTCTTATGATATCCACGTCTCATGATATACATGTCATGTCTCATGATATCCCTTCTCATGATATCCATTTCTCATGATATCCATGTCTCATGATATCCACGTCTCATGATATACATGTCATGTCTCATGATATCCATGTCTCATGATATCCATGTCTCATGATATCCACGTCTCATGATATACATGTCATGTCTCATGATATCCATGTCTCATGATATCCATGTCTCATGATATCCATGTCTCATGATATCCATGATATCCATGTCTCATGATATCCTCAAACAGAACAGATGCAGACACATGACTCCAGTTGAGTTAGATATACACTGAATACGTTTATATCCACTGTAATAATTCAATATTAAACTGATTATGACAGTTGACAGAATGTGCAATAATCATTTAAACACCTTACTCTGTTTATCTAAATAGGCGTGAGGCCAAAATCAAAGTAAGCATACATCGATTAAAGCACCTGGTTTTCGGAGAAATCTTTTGATTTATTAGGACATGTAAACACCTTCCTCGGCGTTCCAGCGGTGTATTTGATCTGTGCGTGTGCTAGCACCAGCCGAGAGCCTCCCTCTTTAACGTGATTGAAGTCAGTTCGGAAACAACTGCGTGTTAAAAGTAGTTTTCACATATAAACCTCATGTCCAAACTCAGAATCAAATACAGTATGCTTCCCAAAAAGAACATGGTCGCTGTGGTAGAGCGTTTATTTTGATTGGTGATTTTCTGCATTTATCAGAGTGACATCAGGAAAACTGATTTCAGATGTGTCCATGGAAACAGGATTATTAGGGAAATGTTCTTCTTGCAAAGCATGTAAACATTTTAATCAAACTATTATATTAATCTGACTATCCACAATAATCACATTATTGTGTGTATGTAACCATAATCACTGTTAATCACTGCATATAACACAACACACAACTCCAGTGGAGTTAGATATAAACTGGAGATATGGGTTGTGTTATATAAACTGTATATCGCTGCACCTGCCAGGGAATAAGTTGCAGTGCACACAGTTTGCCTTGAGGCACACAATAGCCTTGTCTTTCCAAGGGGGATAAGGAATGAAGGGCTCATCTCGTCAGCTAGCATATTAACACTGATTTAAGAGGAAACGGAGTCAAGACACTCCTCCCCTCCCCTCCTTTCTATCATCCCCTCTCCGACCCCTACGACCCCTCCATCCCGTCTTCCCCTCCTCCCCTCTCCTGCTGGGTGTATTGATTGAACTTATGCAGACGGTGAAATGGATGTTAGGATATCCATCGGTATGCTGTCAGGAGACTGGCAGGAAGCTTTAGACTGAGGCAGAATCACCTCTCTCTCACCTCTTAGCCCCCCAAATGCAGAGAAGGGGTAGGACTCTGTTCCAATACTTTAGAAACACATCTTTATGTCCCAATTTCATTAGAGGAACCCTTACTTTCACCTATTCAACGGTGTAGAGAGATGATCAGCTATTGCTTCAAAAAGAAGAGGCAGATAGAAGGGTGCATCTCTGACGTATTAGAACATGGCCAAGGCTGAAGGTTCATCTCTGACGTATTAGAACATGGCCAAGGCTGAAGATGAATCTCTGACGTATCAGAACATGGCCAAGGCTGAAGATGAATCTCTGACGTATTAGAACATGGCCAAGGCTGAAGGTTCATCTCTGACGTATTAAAACATGGCCAAGGCTGAAGGTTAATCTCTGAAGTATTAGAACACGGCCAAGGAGAGGAGGCAAAGAGAAGGGTCAATCTATGAAGTATTGGAACGGGACCAAGTCCAAGAATTCCAGTCACGTCTAGCTCAGAGAAAACATTGGTTTCCATGAGTCGATCCCCCTCACAAAGCCTCTCATTGCTTCTCTAAATCCACGGTTGAAGACAAAGTTCTGGAGGAAATGGATATTCATTATTTTCCTTCACAGTTGATTGGTTGTGGTGTGTGTGTGTGTGTGTGTGTGTGTGTGTGTGTGTGTGTGTGCGTGCGTGCGTGCGTGCGTGCGTGCGTGCGTGCGTGCGTGCGTGCGTGCGTGCGTGCGTGCGTCTTTGTGAGCGTGTGTGTAGGACACTGTGTGGGCTGGTAAATCATAGAATCTATTTTAATGTTGTATAATTTCTGTCATCTCTCCCTGTGATGGGACTTCTGCTGAAAACAGGGCATTGGCACACAGACACGCGCACACACACACACACACACACACACACACACACACACACACACACACACACACACACACACACACACACACATATTGACCCGCTAAAGGAGATAAGAGATGTTTAAGAAAAGAATGGCGCTGGAGGGATTAGCAGCCATTTAATGGGTTCCCAACCTATTGTGCCATTGTTTCTTTGTTAACAACAGCTGGCGCACACTCTTTAATATTAAGGAAGTCTCGAGGTTCTGCTCGCCCGAGTTTGAATATCTCATGATAAGCTGTAGACCATAATACTTACCAAGAGAGTTTATCTATATTTTCTGTAGCTGTCTATTTACCACCACAGACCGATGCTGGCACTAAGACCGCACTCAATGGGCTGTATAGGTTCATAAGCAAACAAGGAAATGCTCACCCAGAGGCTCCGCTCAAAGTGGCTGGTGATTTTAATGCAGGAAAACTGAAATCCCCTTTATCTCATTTCTACCAGCATGTCACCTTTCTAGATCACCTTTACTCCACACACAGAGACGCATACAAAGCTTTCCCTCGCCCTCCATTTGGAAAATCTGACCATAACACTATCCTCCTGATTCCTGCTTACAAGCAAAAACTCAAAGAGGAGGTACCAGCGACGCACTCAATACGGAAGTGGTCCAATGAAGCAGATGCTAAGCTACAGGATCGTTTTGCTAGCACAGACTGGAATATGTTCCGGGATTCGTCTGATGGCATTGAGTAGTTTCCTGCATCAGTCACGGGCTTCATTAATAAGTGCATTGATGACGTAGTCCCCACAGTGACCGTACGTACATCTCCAAACCAGAAGCCATGGATTACAGGCAACATCTGCACTGAGCTAAAGGCTAGAGCTACCGCTTTCAAAGAGCAGGATATTAATCAGGAAGTTTATGAGAAATCCTGCTACGCCATCTGACGAACCATCAAACAGGCTAAGCGTCAATACAGGACTAAGTTCGAGGCAGGTCTTGCAAACTGTCACGGATTACAAAGGGAAACCCAGCTGCGAACTGCCAGTGATGCAAGCCTAACAGACGAGCTAAATGCCTTCTATGCTCGCTTCGAGGCAAGCAACAGTGAAGCACGCATGAGAGCACCAGCTGTTCCAGATGACTATGTGATCACGCTCTCTGTAGCCGATGCAAAATTATATTTATACTTTTTCTCCCCATTTTCATGATATCCAATTGGTAGTTACAGTCTTGTCCCATCGCTGCAACTCCCATATGGACTTGGGAGAGACAAAGGTTGAGAGCCATGCGTCCTCCGAAACACGACCCTGCCAAGCTGCACCAATATGTCAGAGGAAACACGGTACAACTGGGGACCGTGTCAGCGTGCATGCGCCCGGCCCGTCACAGGAGTTGCTAGAGCGCGATGGGACAAGGACATCCCGGCCGGCCAAACCCTCCCCTAACCCGGACGACGCTGGGCCAAATATCCGCCTCCTCATGGGTCTCCTGGGTTGCGGCCAGCTGAAACATCGAACATTCAACAAGCTTATAGTGGAAGACATTCAACAAGCTTATAGTGAAAGACATTCAACAAGCTTACACAAATGACTGATGATTAGCTGAGAGAAATTGATGATAAAAATATTGTAGGAGCTGTTTTGTTAGACTTCAGTGCCGCTTTTGACATTATTGATCACAGTCTGCTGATGGAAAAACGTATGTGTTATGGCTTTACACCCCCTGCTATCTTGTGGATAAAGAGTTACCTGTCTAACAGAACACAGAGGGTGTTCTTTAAGAAGGCAGAGCAGTACTTTATTATGGCTAGACTTCTCCCCATCTTAGCTACTGTTGTATCAATATGTTTTGACCGTGACACCTCAACTTGCTCAATTTCCACATTATTTATTACAAAATTTATTTCAGATTTAGGGTTTAGTGAATGATTTGTCCCAAACACAATGCTTTTAGTTTTTGAAATATTGAGGACTAACTTATTCCTTGCCATCCATTCTGAAACTAACTGCAACTCGTTGTTAACAACACTATGAACAAGGCAGGTCCTACAGGCCCTAGTTTTGTCGCACCTGAACTACTGTTCAGTCGTGTGGTCAGGTGCCACAAAAAGTTACCTTGGAAAATTAGAATTGGCTCAGAACAGGGCAGTACGGATGGCCCTTAAATGTACACGGAGAGCTAATCTCTCATGGCTCAACATGGAAGAGAGATTGACTTCATCACTACTTGTTTTTGTAAGAAGTGTTGACATGTTGAATGTACCGAGGTGTCTGTTTAAACTACGAGCACACAGCTCAGACACCCATCCATACCCCACAAGACATGTCACCAGAGGTCTCTTCACAATCCCCAAGTCCAGTACACACTACGGGAGGTGCACAGTACTACATAGAGCCATGACTACATGGAACTCTATTCCACATCAGGTAACTGATGCAAGCAGTAAAATTAGATTTTAAAAAACGATAAAAATATACCTTATGGAACAGCTTGGACTGTGAAGAGACACACACAGGCATACACACATGATAAGACACACATCTACACACACGTACACATGGATTTTGTATTGTAGATATGTGATAATAGAATAGTGGCCTGAGGGAACACAATGTGTTGTGAAAAGCGTCTGCGTTACCAAGGGCTAAAATGGAACTCCTTCCTATTTCTGATGCAGATCGCGCTGCAAGTCCTGCCTCTCCCATCTCCTCATTGGTTTATAGAAGCAGGTACCCACGTGCCATCTCCTCAATGGTTATACCCACGTGGGTGATTGAAAGACAAACTGTTTTGCCTGTAGTCGTGGTAATACTATGAAAGTTTAGATGCGATCACCATATAAATTCAACGATGAAAAAGCCTGGAAGGAGGAGACATGACTAGAAACGATTCGGTTGACCGTTTTATGTGTGGATTAATTTGTCGGAGTAGAGGACCTTGTGCAGTTCAGGTAAAATAACAACTCAATGTTTATATCCCAGGACAAATTAGCTAGCAACAGCAAGCTAGCTAAATAGGACAAATTAGCGTTAGCTAGCAAGTGCAAGCTAACTAGCTAAATTGCCATACATGTTTAATGCTTTTCGACCTGTCTCCAAATTAATGTCATTGGTTCAGAGTTTGTTTTGATATTTTAACCTGCGTGTCGTGATCGCATTTGGTGTGGGGGGGCAAAATAAATGTATGCATGATAGTGCACGATGGCGCACACGCGCAGCCGGTTTGGGTTCCGTGTTAGTGTGATTTTATCTGGGTCTGCAGACAGGATCACAGGCCTGACCTTCATTATATCTGGGATTACAGCCTTCTAGTGGTGGAGAGGGCAGGCAGGGGTCTCTCTCACACACACACAGGCTCTCGGCTCTGGGGGGAGAGAAACTTTATTAGCGATTAGCGCCGAACCCTGAGGGAGCAGCTTCAATTTCTGAACCTAGCATGCTAGCCCAGCCTCAATCAATTCGCGCATATATGTACAAAATGTATTTCAGCAGATTTTGTGCGTTTTTGTGCATTTTTGGGGTGGTTCAATTCGTTTGAAAATACACGAATTTCTGTGCTACTTAATTCGTGCGAAAAGACAAGAATTTAACCAGTAGGCGACACACAAGCCGTTGCAACAACCATAGACGCGATCGCCTGTATTTATTTATTTTACTTTATGAATATATAGATATTTTGTCTTTTTTTAACCATATAACCATAAGAGGTTTAATATATATTGTCTTTATTTAATCCCTATTAAAGCCTATATGTACTGTTTTCGATTTTTCTGAACAGACTTTCAGTATAGAATGAATGTAAGCAATGCATGATGGCTAATGGTGTTTTATTCGGTTGTAGTTCCATGTATTTCTTAAAAAACAAACGTGTAAACCATTTTTTATTGACCAGAATGTAACTGAAAATACAATGACAGCCTTGCCATTGTCCATCAATAACAAAACTTTTTTTTTTTTCGTATAACATTTGGGGAAACATATGCAGTCCTTGTAGTCTTACATTTTGTTGGCCAACCAAAATTACCAAAACGTTAACCCGTAATAAGGCTAGGGTGGCTGAGTGTAAATACATGGCTCTGAGTGTAAGCACCTTTTCACTAGAAACGTTCTTGTGTTCAAATTACCGCCAGTGCGAAATAGCTAGAAAGCTTTCGTATTTCCACTTGGCTGCACCTACGGTTACGATAACGATAAATCAAGTGCAATACCTGCGTCGACCTGTGTCGAGTAGCAAAACACCGGAAAGCTTCTAGCCTACCGGAAAGTTACAAGAAGAACAAGAATAGTTACCTCATCCGGTCATGTGACACTCTGGATGCCCCCTAAAAGCAATTTCAACCGTTTTGAAAAAATTACGCCTGGTAACCCCAAAAAAATACCAGGTGCGTCTTTCGCTGTAAAACACTTAGAAAATCTGAAATATTGTCTGGATTCACAAGATCTGTGTCTTTCATTTGCTGTACGCTGTGTATTTTTAAGAAATGTTTTATGATGAGTAATTAGGTAATACACGTTGCTCTCTGTAGTTATTCTAGTCGCTTTGGTGAGAGTTGTGATGGTGGCTGCAATGGTAAACTATGATTTATACCTGAAATATGCACATTTTTCTAACAAAACATATGCTATACAATAAATATGTTATCAGACTGTCATCTGATGAAGTTGTTTCTTGGTTAGTGGCTATTTATATCTTTATTTGGTCGAATTTGTGATAGCTACTGATGGAGTAAAAAACTGGTGGAGTAAAAAAAGTGGTGTCTTTTGCTAACGTGGTTAGCTAATAGATTTACATATTGTGTCTTCCCTGTAAAACATTTTAAAAATCAGAAATGATGGCTGGATTCACAAGATGTGTATCTTTCATCTGGTGTCTTGGACTTGTGATTTAATGATATTTAGATGCTAGTATTTACTTGTGACGCTATGCTAGGCTATGCTAGTCAGCGTTTTTACTGATGGGGGTGCTCCCGGATCCGGGTTTGGGAGGAATTAGAGGTTAACTCCTTTTTGTGAACATTACCAATTTGTCAATGTACGATTTATCTTAAATTACGATAGATAAATGGCTGGTTCTTTTTTTCCTGACACTGTATGCTTATGTACTTTGACGTGAAGCGGTCAAATTAGCACCCTACTTTGCGGTTTTGACCTTTAATCCCAGAAAAATGGCCATAACTCAAAAAGAGTTGAGGCCTCGACGCAATCTTGTTCGGGGCCAACTGTCCATTACGCCAAACCTACGCTCACCAAGTTTCGTCTTCGAAATAAGTTTAGGAGAAAAGGCCACGTGCATTTGCAATGTGCTTGTGCATTTGCAATATGATTTATTTTCCCTCTGGTGGGAATTTCCGAGACTGCGGAAAAATGACCAAGATTTGTTATTTTTATAAAACGGAAACCGAATGTCCGAGAGATTTCGTTTGATGACTTCCTGAAAGATCTCTCCCCCGCGCACGGCCCGACGCCGTCCGCGAATTTTAGAAACGTCGCCGGACGTCTAGTAAGGGACCGTACATTTGCAATGTGGCGTTTCTCACTAACCATATGGCGAGTGCTAAAATGTTCCCTTAAGGTATGGAAAGGCCTTGGAAAGGCCCTAAGTGTAAGCCAACATAATTCATTATTTTACATTTGTCACGATCGTCTTCGTGAGAGAGAGAGGACCAAGGCGCAGCGTGTGAAAAATACATCTCTTTATTTTGGAAGAGAGAAAAAACACGAAACGAACACTATACACAAACTCACAAAACAACCGTGAAGCTAAATAACGTAAGTGCACAGACAAGCAACAAACGTTCAACATAGACAACACCCCACAAAAGCCTACTGCCTATGGCTGCCTTAAATATGGCTCCCAATCAGAGACAATGAATGACAGCTGTCTCTGATTGAGAACCAATCTAGGCAGCCATAGACATAACTAGACAACTATACTCTACTTTGCCCCATACACATACAACACCCCATAGACACTACAAAACACATACATTCCCCATGTCACACCCTGACCTAACTAAAAAACATAAAGAAAACAAAGAATACTAAGGCCAGGGCGTGACAGTACCCCCCCCCAAAGGTGCGGACTCCGACCGCACAACCTGAAATAGAAAGGGGAGGGTCCGGGGTGGGCCCCATCATGGCGGCGGCTCGGGTGCGGGACGTGGCCCCCCCTCCACCATTGTCAATACCCGCTTTGGTAGCCTCCTCCAAATGGCCACCCTCCAAATTAACCCCACCGGACTAACGGGCAGCACCGGACTAAGGGGCAGCACCGGACTAAGGGGCAGCACCGGACTGAGGGGCAGCACCGGACTGAGGGGCAATACCGGACTGAGGGGCAACACCGGACTGAGTGGCAGCACCGGACTGAGGGGCAGCACCGGACTGGATGGCGGATCCTGGCTGGCTGGCTCTGGCGGATCCTGGCTGGCTGGCGGCTCTGGCGGATCCTGGCTGGCTGGCGGCTCTGGCGGATCCTGGCTGGATGACGGCTCTGGCGGATCCTGGCTGGATGACGGCTCTGGCGGATCCTGGCTGGATGACGGCTCTGGCTGGTCATGGCTGGATGACGGCTCTGGCTGGTCATGGCTGGATGACGGCTCTGGCGGATCCTGGCTGGATGACGGCTCTGGCTGGTCATGGCTGGATGACGGCTCTGGCTGGTCATGGCTGGATGACGGCTCTGGCTGGTCATGGCTGGATGACGGCTCTGGCTGGTCATGGCTGGATGACGGCTCTGGCTGGTCATGGCTGGATGACGGCTCTGGCTGGTCATGGCTGGATGACGGCTCTGGCTGGTCATGGCTCGCTGACGGCTCTGGCTGGTCATGGCTCGCTGACGGCTCTGGCTGGTCATGGCTCGCTGACGGCTCTGGCTGGTCATGGCTCGCTGACGGCTCTGGCTGATCCTGTCTGGCGGAAGGCTCTGGCTGATCCTGTCTGGCGGAAGGCTCTAGCGGCTCCTGTCTGGCGGAAGGCTCTAGCGGCTCCTGTCTGGCGGAAGGCTCTAGCGGCTCCTGTCTGGCGGAAGGCTCTAGCGGCTCCTGTCTGGCGGAAGGCTCTAGCGGCTCCTGTCTGGCGGAAGGCTCTAGCGGCTCCTGTCTGGCGGAAGGCTCTAGCGGCTCCTGTCTGGCGGAAGGCTCTAGCGGCTCCTGTCTGGCGGAAGGCTCTAGCGGCTCCTGTCTGGCGGACGGCTCTGTAGGCTCATGGCAGACGGGCGGCTTTGCAGGCTCATGGCAGACGGGCGGCTTTGAAGGCTCAGTACCGACGGGCGGCTTTGAAGGCTCAATACAGACGGGCAGTTCATGCGGCGCTTGGCAGACGGACAGTTCAGATGGCGTTGGGCAGACGGACAGTTCAGGCGCCGTTGGGCAGACGGGCAGTTCAGGCGCCGCTGGGCAGACGGCAGACTCTGGCCGGCTGAGACGCACTGTAGGCCTAGTGCGTGGTGCCGGAACTGGAGGTACCGGGCTAAGGACACGCACCTTCAGGCTAGTGCGGGGAGCAGGAACCGGGCGCACTGAGTTCTCGAGGCGCACTATAGGACTGGTGCGTGGTACCGGGACTGGTGGTACCGGGCTGAGGGCACGCACCTCAGGGCGAGTGCGGGGAGAAGGATCAGTGCGTACAGGGCTCTGGAGAAGCACATGAGGCTTGGTGCGTGGTGCCGGAACTGGTGGTACCGGACTAGAGACACGCACCTCAAGGCTAGTGCGGGGAGCAGGAACAGGGCACACTGGACTCTCAAGGCGTACTATAGGCCTGGTGCGTGGTACCGGCACTGGTGGTACCGGGTTGAGGGCACGCACATCAGGGCGAGTACGGGGAGAAGGAACAGTGCGTACAGGGCTCTGAAGACGCACATGAGGCTTGGTGCGTGGTGCCGGAACTGGAGGCACTGGGCTGGAGACACGCACCACAGGGAGAGTGCGTGGAGCAGGAACAGGGCACACTGGACTCTCGAGACGCACTATAGGCCTGGTGCGTGGTACCAGAACTGGAGGTACCGGGCTGAGGGCACGCACCTCAGGGCGAGTGCGGGGAGAAGGAACAGTGCGTACAGGGCTCTGGAGAAGCACATGAGGCTTGGTGCGTGGTGCCGGAACTGGTGGTACCGGACTAGAGACACGCACCTCAAGGCTAGTGCGGGGAGCAGGAACAGGGCACACTGGACTCTCAAGGCGTACTATAGGCCTGGTGCGTGGTACCAGCACTGGTGGTACCGGGCTGAGGGCACGCACATCAGGGCGAGTACGGGGAGAAGGAACAGTGCGTACAGGGCTCTGGAGACGCACATGAGGCTTGGTGCCGGAACTGGAGGCACTGGGCTGGAGACACGCACCACAGGGAGAGTGCGTGGAGCAGGAACAGGGCACACTGGACTCTCGAGACGCACTATAGGCCTGGTGCGTGGTACCAGAACTGGAGGTACCGGGCTGAGGGCACGCACCTCAGGGCGAGTGCGGGGAGAAGGAACAGTGCGTACAGGACTCTGGAGACGCACAGGAGGCTTTGTGCGTGCTGTAGGTACTGTCTTCACCAGACGGCTAGCACGCACCTCAGGACGAGTATGGAGAGCTGTTCCCGGTGACATTAACTCACCAACACGTTCGTTAGGACGGATGCCGTGCCTCATGCACCAAACCAATACATCCCTCATAACTCTCTCCTCCAATTTCTCCATTAACTCCTTTACTGTCTCAGCCCGGTACCTCCAGTTCCGGTACCACGCACCAGGCCTATAGTGCGCCTCGAGAGTCCAGTGTGCCCTGTTCCTGCTCCCCGCACTCGCCCTGAGGTGCGTGCCCTCAGCCCGGTACCTCCAGTTCCGGTACCACGCACCAGGCCTATAGTGCGCATCGAGAGTCCAGTGTGCCCTGTTCCTGCTCCCCGCACTCGCCCTGAGGTGCGTGCCCTCAGCCCGGTACCTCCAGTTCCGGTACCACGCACCAGGCCTATAGTGCGCATCGAGAGTCCAGTGTGCCCTGTTCCTGCTCCCTGCACTAGCCTTGAGGTGCGTGTCTCCAGTCCGGTACCACCAGTTCCGGCACCACGCACCAGGCCTACTGTGCGCCTCAGCAGGTCAGAGTCGGCCGTCTGCCCAACGCCGCCTGTACTGCTCGTCTGCCCAGCGCCGTCTGAGCTGCCTGCACTGCTCGTCGGCCCAGCGCCGTCTGAGCTGCCTGCACTGCTCGTCTGCCCAGCACCGTCTGAGCTGCCTGCACTGCTCGTCTGCCCAGCACCGTCTGAGCTGCCTGCACTGCTCGTCTGCCCAGCACCGTCTGAGCTGCCTGTCTGCCCAGCGCCGTCTGAGCCATCCGTCTGCCCAGCGCCGTCTGAGCCATCCGTCTGCCCAGCGCCGTCTGAGCCATCTGTCTGCCCAGCGCCATCTGAGCCATCTCAGCCAGTCAGGAGCTGCCAGAGCCGCCAGCCAGTCAGGAGCTGCCAGAGCCGCCAGCCAGTCAGGAGCTGCTAGAGCCGCCAGCCAGTCAGGAGCTGCCAGAGCCGCCAGCCAGTCAGGAGCTGCCAGAGCCGCCAGCCAGTCAGGAGCTGCCAGAGCCGCCAGCCAGTCAGGAGCTGCCAGAGCTGCCCTACAGTCATGAGCTGCCCTCCAGTCATGAGCTGCCCTACAGTCATGAGCTGCCCTACAGTCATGAGCTGCCTTACAGTCATGAGCTGCCCTACAGTCATGAGCTGCCCTTCAGTCATGAGCTGCCCTTCAGTCATGAGCTGCCCTCCAGTCATGAGCTGCCCTCCAGTCATGAGCTGCCCTCCAGTCATGAGCTGCCCTCCAGTCATGAGCTGCCCTCCATTCATGAGCTGCCCTCCAGTCATGAGCTGCCCTACAGTCATGAGCTGCCACCCAGTCCGGAGCTGCCACTCAGTCCGGAGCTGCCACTCAGTCCGGAGCTGCCACACAGTCCGGAGCTGCCACCCAGTCCGGAGCTGCCACCCAGTCCGGAGCTGCCACCCAGTCCGGAGCTGCCACCCAGTCCGGAGCTGCCACCCAGTCCGGAGCTGCCACTCAGTCCGGAGCTGCCATTAGTCCAGAGTTGTCCCTCTGTCCTAAGCTACCTCTCTGTCCTGAGCTACCTCTCTGTCCTGAGCTACCTCTCTGTCCTGAGCTACCTCTCTGTCCTGAGCTACCTCTCGGTCCTGAGTTGTCTCCTCTATTTAGGAGGGGCCTTGGTGAAGGTTCCTGGACCATGGTCGGGGGCGAGGGTCGCCACTCAAAGGACGCTAAGGAGGGGGACAAAGACAGTGGTGGAGTGGTGTCCTCGTCCACCGCCGGAGCCGCCACCGCGGACAGATGCCCACCCAGACCCTCCCCTTGAGTTTTAGGGGTGCGCCCGGAGTTCGCACCTTGAGGGGGGGGGGGGTTCTGTCACGTTCCTGACCTGTTTTCTGTTGTTTTGGTTGTGTTTAGTTGGTCAGGGCGTGAGTTGGGGTGAGTATTCTATGTTGTGTGTCTAGTTCATCTGTTTCTGTGTTCAGCCTAATATGGTTCTCAATCAGAGACAGCTGTCAATCGTTGTCCCTGATTGAGAATCATATAAAGGTGGCTTGTTTTGTGTTGGGGATTGTGGGTGGTTGTTTCCTGTCTCTGTGTTTATGTTCTGCACCAGATAGGACTGTCTCGGCTTTCACGTTTGTTGTTTTGTAATGTTTGTTAATGTTCATCGTTTATTGTTTAATTAAACATGTTGAACACTAACTGCGCTGCATTTTGGTCCTCTCCTTCATCCCAGGAAGAAAGCCGTAACAACATTAACCTGTTTAACATGTAATACATGCATTATGAAGAAAATTGTGTAATTTAGGCTCCACGAAATATGAAATGGGTTATGAAGAAAATCGTGTATGGTTGCCTACATGACAAAAAGGCGTTCTGATTACAAGTGCACCAGTATCCAAAGTATTAAGCGAAATCAAGCACAGAAAACAGCATTGGCATTAATAAAACAATATTTCCCACGAATTAAGTCGCACGTAAATGTGCGTCTTTTCTCAAAAATTCTGTTCAGCAAGTCTAAAACAGTACATATAGGCATACAACGACACATTTTAAAACATGGTTAAACAAAGACAACATTTCTGTATATATGCGCGAATTGAATGTGAGACTGTGTTGCAGCATGCCCCACCCACACACACACGCACGCAGGCACACACACACACACCACTGGTAGCACCAGAGTTCACAGTAGAACCAGGGATAACACACACACACATTTGGAGGTGACAGTTTGGGCTGTGGTGGTCATACATTTTGGCAGCTGGTGATTGTCATGCAAATAACGGTCATTCTCACGGTAATTGACCGTTAATTAACATGAACACATTTAGCATCTTCTGGCTTCCACACATAGCCTGCAAGCCACTGATGCAGACCTTAGGAACATCTACATTTAAAAAAATGCATAGCCTACACCATCACAATAAATCCATTATGTATTTTAGACAGGTCTAAAGAAACATGATGTGAAGAAAATATAGTCTATTTCAGAAGAACAGAATAGCATACTCTGAGTTGTCCTTATGTTAGGCCCTGATCTGGCCATGCCATATGGCTGTGGGCTACACTAGTTCATTTAGCAGGCAAGATTTGCTTGGAATTCTGTGGCATTATTTTTATATTATTTTATAGTATGAAGAATACAATTGAACATAGCTTAATGAAATAGAAAGGATGTTTTCTGCAAAAGATTTCTGAGGGAGTGCGTACATGTGACTGTTGTGTTGAGCGGTTAACAAAGAAAGTCCGGAGCTGCCATTAGTCCAGAGTTGTCCCTCTGTCCTAAGCTACCTCTCTGTCCTGAGCTACCTCTCTGTCCTGAGCTACCTCTCTGTCCTGAGCTACCTCTCTGTCCTGAGCTACCTCTCGGTCCTGAGTTGTCTCCTCTATTTAGGAGGGGCCTTGGTGAAGGTTCCTGGACCATGGTCGGGGGCGAGGGTCGCCACTCAAAGGACGCTAAGGAGGGGGACAAAGACAGTGGTGGAGTGGTGTCCTCGTCCACCGCCGGAGCCGCCACCGCGGACAGATGCCCACCCAGACCCTCCCCTTGAGTTTTAGGGGTGCGCCCGGAGTTCGCACCTTGAGGGGGGGGGGGGTTCTGTCACGTTCCTGACCTGTTTTCTGTTGTTTTGGTTGTGTTTAGTTGGTCAGGGCGTGAGTTGGGGTGAGTATTCTATGTTGTGTGTCTAGTTCATCTGTTTCTGTGTTCAGCCTAATATGGTTCTCAATCAGAGACAGCTGTCAATCGTTGTCCCTGATTGAGAATCATATAAAGGTGGCTTGTTTTGTGTTGGGGATTGTGGGTGGTTGTTTCCTGTCTCTGTGTTTATGTTCTGCACCAGATAGGACTGTCTCGGCTTTCACGTTTGTTGTTTTGTAATGTTTGTTAATGTTCATCGTTTATTGTTTAATTAAACATGTTGAACACTAACTGCGCTGCATTTTGGTCCTCTCCTTCATCCCAGGAAGAAAGCCGTAACAACATTAACCTGTTTAACATGTAATACATGCATTATGAAGAAAATTGTGTAATTTAGGCTCCACGAAATATGAAATGGGTTATGAAGAAAATCGTGTATGGTTGCCTACATGACAAAAAGGCGTTCTGATTACAAGTGCACCAGTATCCAAAGTATTAAGCGAAATCAAGCACAGAAAACAGCATTGGCATTAATAAAACAATATTTCCCACGAATTAAGTCGCACGTAAATGTGCGTCTTTTCTCAAAAATTCTGTTCAGCAAGTCTAAAACAGTACATATAGGCATACAACGACACATTTTAAAACATGGTTAAACAAAGACAACATTTCTGTATATATGCGCGAATTGAATGTGAGACTGTGTTGCAGCATGCCCCACCCACACACACACGCACGCAGGCACACACACACACACCACTGGTAGCACCAGAGTTCACAGTAGAACCAGGGATAACACACACACACATTTGGAGGTGACAGTTTGGGCTGTGGTGGTCATACATTTTGGCAGCTGGTGATTGTCATGCAAATAACGGTCATTCTCACGGTAATTGACCGTTAATTAACATGAACACATTTAGCATCTTCTGGCTTCCACACATAGCCTGCAAGCCACTGATGCAGACCTTAGGAACATCTACATTTAAAAAAATGCATAGCCTACACCATCACAATAAATCCATTATGTATTTTAGACAGGTCTAAAGAAACATGATGTGAAGAAAATATAGTCTATTTCAGAAGAACAGAATAGCATACTCTGAGTTGTCCTTATGTTAGGCCCTGATCTGGCCATGCCATATGGCTGTGGGCTACACTAGTTCATTTAGCAGGCAAGATTTGCTTGGAATTCTGTGGCATTATTTTTATATTATTTTATAGTATGAAGAATACAATTGAACATAGCTTAATGAAATAGAAAGGATGTTTTCTGCAAAAGATTTCTGAGGGAGTGCGTACATGTGACTGTTGTGTTGAGCGGTTAACAAAGAAACAGAGTGATTTATGCAACTTTAGTTGTGATCAAAACATATAGCTCAACATTTGTATTTTTAATACAGTTGAAGTTGGAAGCTTACATACACCTTAGCCAAATACATTTAAACTCAGTTTTTCACAATTCCTGACATTTAATCCTAGTAAAAACGGTCTTCTTTATTCCTAGAAAAACTATCACTGTCTTAAGTCAGTCAGGATCACCACTTTTAAGAATGTGAAATGTCAGAATAATAGTAGAGAGAATGATTTATTTCAGCTTTTATTTCTTTCATCACATTCCCAGTGGGTCAGAAGTTTACATACACTCAGTTAGTATTTGGTAGTATTGCCTTTAAATTGTTTAACTTGGGTCCTTGTCCATTTGGAAGATGCATTTGCGACCAAGCTTTTTCTTCCTTACTGATGTCTTGAGATATTGCTTCAATATATCCACATACTTCTCCTGCCTCATGACGCCATCTATTTTGTGAAGTGCACCAGTTCCTCCTGCAGCAAAGCACCTCCACAACATGATGCTGCAACCCCCGTGCTTCACGGTTGGCATGGTGTTCTTCGGCTTGCAAGCCGCCCCCTTTTTCCTCCAAACATATCGATGGTCATTATGGCCAAACAGTTCTATTTTTGTTTCATCAGACCGGAGGATATTTCTCCAAAAAGTACAATCTTTGTCCCCATGTGCAGTTGCAAACCGTAGTCTGGCTTTTTTATGGCGGTTTTGGAGCAGTGGCTTCTTCCTTGCTGATCGGCCTTTCAGGTTATGTCGATATAGGACTCGTTTTACTGTTGATATAAATACTTTTGTACCTGTTTCCTCCAGCATCTTCACAAGGCCCTTTGCTGTTGTTCTGGGATTGATTTGCACTTTTCGCACCAAAGTAAGTTAATCTCTAGGAGACAGAACGAATCTCCTTCCTGAGCGGTATGACAGCTGCATGGTCCCATGGTGTTTATACTTGCGTACTATTGTTTGTTCAGATGAACGTGGTACCTTCAGGCGTTTGGAAATTCTTCCCAAGGATGAACCAGACTTGTGGAGGTCTACAATTATTTTTCTGAGGTCTTGGCTGATTTCTTTTGACTTTCCCATGATGTCAAGCAAAGAGGTGCTGAGTTTGAAGGTAGGCCTTGAAATACATCCACAGGTACACCTCCAATTGACTCAAATGATGTCAATTAGCCTATCAGAAGCTTTTAAAGCCATGTCATCATTTTCTGGAATTTTCCAAGCTGTTTAAAGGCACAGTCAACTTAGTGTATGTAAACTTCTGACCCACTGCAATTGTGATACAGTGAATTATAAGTGAAATAATCTGTCTGTAAACTATTGTTGGAAAAATGACTTGTGTCATGCACAAAGTAGTTTGTCCTAACCGACTTGCCAAAACTCTAGTTTGTTAACAAGAAATATGTGGAGTGGTTGAAAAACGAGTTTTAATGACTCCAACCTAAGTCTATGTAAACTTCCGACTTCAACTGTACATTCTAAGGCTGTATGATTCGACTCTAATGATGATTTGAAAAAAGTTGCATGAAAGGCATGAGCTCTGCTTAGTTTCTTTCGTGCAGGCTGCACACACTTCAGCAGTCTCTCATTCACAATTTGACAAGCACTTGATAATGCCTTGAATTTCCCGTTGGCATCCCCTTTGTGACCTTAATGCCACCTAAAAGAATCCATGCCTGTTGCGGCCAGTGGCCGTTGTGTCCTTGGGCTGAATTAATAATTCTAATTCCCTTTTCCCGGCTGCGTACTCCGAAACACCTCTCACTCACATGGCTCTCTCAGATAGCTCAGTTCTTATTCGCCAATACCCATCACGTGATCAGATCTTTCTCACAGGCTACAAGTGAAGACAGACACATCGGGGACACAACTGCGCACGTCCTCATCCAATTCGGAGGCACACATTGGAGATATTGGAAGAACTGTCCACATTTACTTTCGTCCACCATCAAGATGAGTAGGCCTAATGAACAGCAAAAGCACAAGCCTATCAACTTTTGTGCTATGAGGGATAGTAGATTGACATAGGCTGCCAATTCTATTCTGTGTGAGAAATAAATATTCCAAACATAGTCTGGGACAGTTGTGGGATGCGATAGATCCCAAATTAATACAACCACTAGCACCAAAAAAAACTTTTTTAAGCTATGAGGCTGACGCAACAGATCAGAAAGTTTAGCTTAAAATGTTGATAAACTATTAGGCTATATCTTTACATTATAAGCTCAGCAATGCACACACGGCAGCAGGCTATAAGCGCGAATGTTCCAAAATGCAATCAATTAGCGAGAAAACACCATTCTCAAAAGTGACCGCAAATGCAATTATGCATGCAATGATTTTATTATAAAGGTGCATTTTTATGGTGAAAATGATCTTCCCCAAACTTGAAACTCACACGCTGCCTTTGTATGCCAGTTAGGCTCTACACCCGTTGTAAAGTGAATTCATGTGCTTAATTTAAGAAGTTATTTGGCCACTTTAATACAAACCTTTTCAAAACATATAGGCCTATGGGCTAGGCTACATGAGGTGTGCAACTATGATTTTAAAAAGTTGCAAAAAAAGCAGGCTCTGTTTCTTACCTTACTGCACACAAGCAGGGCATGGTTCCAGCACCACTCTGTGTCTCCATGTCTTCAGCACCACTCTGTGTCTCCATGGTTCCAGCACCACTCTGTGTCTCCATGGTTCCAGCACCACTCTGTGTCTCCATGGTTCCAGCACCACTCTGTGTCTCCATGGTTCTAGCACCACTCTGTGTCTCCATGGTTCCAGCACCACTCTGTGTCTCCATGGTTCCAGCACCACTCTGTGTCTCCATGGTTCCAGCACCACTCTGTGTCTCCATGGTTCCAGCACCACTCTGTGTCTCCATGGTTCCAGCACCACTCTGTGTCTCCATGGTTCCAGCACCACTCTGTGTCTCCATGGTTCTAGCACCACTATGTGTCACCATGGTTCCAGCACCACTCTGTGTCTCCATGGTTCCAGCACCACTCTGTGTCTCCATGGTTCCAGCACCACTCTGTGTCTCCATGGTTCCAGCACCACTCTGTGTCTCCATGGTTCCAGCACCACTCTGTGTCTCCATGGTTCCAGCACCACTCTGTGTCTCCATGGTTCTAGCACCACTATGTGTCTCCATGGTTCCTGCACCACTCTGTGTCTCCATGGTTCCAGCACCACTATATGTCTCCATGGTTACTATTCATGTGTCTGAGTGTCAACATGCAGTATGCTCCTGTATGTACCGTACAATCTTGTTTGCTGTTTCTATGGTTACAGAGAAAGCTGTCAGTCCTACCCCCCCCCGTGTCTCCATGGTTCCTGCACCACTCTGTGTCTCCATGGCTCCAGCACCACTCTGTGTCTCCATGGTTCCAGCACCACTCTGTGTCTCCATGGTTCCAGCAGCACTCTGTGTCTCCATGGTTCCAGCACCACTCTGTGTCTCCATGGTTCCAGCACCACTCTGTGTTTCCATGGCTCCAGCACCACTCTGTGTCTCCATGGTTCCAGCACCACTCTGTGTCTCCATGGTTCCTGCACCACTCTGTGTCTCCATGGTTCCTGCACCACTCTGTGTCTCCATGGTTCCAGCACCACTATATGTCTCCATGGTTCCTGCACCACTCTGTGTCTCCATGGTTCCAGCACCACTATATGTCTCCATGGTTACTATTCATGTGTCTGAGTGTCAACATGCAGTATGCTCCTGTATGTACCGTACAATCTTGTTTGATGTTTCTATGGTTACAGAGAAAGCTGTCAGTCCTACCCCCCCCCCCCCCCCCCTGTGTCTCCATGGTTCCTGCACCACTCTGTGTCTCCATGGCTCCAGCACCACTCTGTGTCTCCATGGTTCCAGCACCACTCTGTGTCTCCATGGTTCCAGCACCACTCTGTGTCTCCATGGTTCCAGCACCACTCTGTGTTTCCATGGCTCCAGCACCACTCTGTGTCTCCATGGTTCCAGCACCACTCTGTGTCTCCATGGCTCCAGCACCACTCTGTGTCTCCATGGTTCCTGCACCACTCTGTGTCTCCATGGTTCCTGCACCACTCTGTGTCTCCATGGTTCCAGCACCACTATATGTCTCCATGGTTCCTGCACCACTCTGTGTCTCCATGGTTCCAGCACCACTATATGTCTCCATGGTTACTATTCATGTGTCTGAGTGTCAACATGCAGTATGCTCCTGTATGTACCGTACAATCTTGTTTGCTGTTTCTATGGTTACAGAGAAAGCTGTCCGTCCTACCCCCCCCCCCCCCCCCCCACACACACACTACTGCTGAACACACAAATACAGTATATCGCTGAATAATCGTGGAGGCTGCTGAGGGGAGGACGGCTCATAATAATGGTGCGAATGGAATGGCATCAAACACATTTGATACCGTTCCACCTATTCCGCTCCAGCCATTATCAAGAGCCAGTCCTCCCCAATTAAGGTGCCACCAACCTACTGGCTGAATATACACAAACACTAGCATTACTGAGAGCTTGTGATGTTATGTAATTTTACACAGAAAAGGTTGGAAGGGGATGAGTGAATAATGGTTATGATAATATACCGTATGGTGATTGGAATGTAGCGTGAAAATAAATTAATTCATGTAATGTAAACAGACAGAATTGTAGAACATTTTCCACTGTGTAGAACAAACTCCACTGTGGATTCACAGATCATCCCCTACTCCAATAGACAGGCAGGCAGACATACAGACAGACAGACAAACAGTAGGCCTAATGAACTGTGGATTCACAGTTGGCAGCTAGAGCTAACAGACAGCTGCTAGAGCTAACAACAACAATCTCCTGTAGCGATGGTGATGTCACAAGTTCTTTATCCAGGAGAGGCCTTTATCCCCCCCCACACAACCAACCAACCCACCCTACACAAACACACACAAAGGGGCCAATCCCCTCTCATTATTACATGGGACTTGAGACAATTGGATTAACTGCCTGGACTCTCAGGACGTTAACCATCTAGTTAGTATTTTCCACCTGGCTTAACATAACAGTATTTTAAAAGAATGATACAATATGTGCTGGGGAGATGGAAAAGTGCACCGGAGCTCAAATCAGCCACTTTGGTGGAGATACCTTTGACTAAGAAGGCAGAGAATATTATGTTTCAACACACACACTTCCAGACGTATTTGAGCATTGCTGGGTCAGTGAGACACAGTAACAGATGGGGCTAAATTGCCTGGTAACCTTTCTAATAGTGTGAGAGCTGACAGTGTTGTGAAATGGCTTGGTGCACTGCTGGCAGCTAGTTCATATCTCTGAAACTGACACAGGGAAGGGAAGAACAACAGCGAGAGAGAGAGAGAGGGACCGACGGATAGGGCTGCCGTGCTTCTAGCTCTTGTTTTTGATGTGTTATTTCTTACATTATTAGCCCAGAAAATGTTTTTTGTTATTACATTCAGCCTTGAAGGCCGTTTGGATATCAGAGCGGCGGTAACTCACCAGCATTACGACCAGGAATACGACTTTCCCGAATCGGATCCTTTGTTTGTACCCCCCCAGGGCAAGTGAACTGAATCCAGAGGCTGACCCAAAACACCACCAGCGGAGGAGAGGTACTCAGAGTGGACTTCTAGTCCGACTCAGGGGGCGTGCACATCACCCACCGCTTCCAAGTATATTACTCGCTAAAGTTCAGTCTCTGGATAAGAAAGTTGACGAGCTCTGGGCGAGAATTTCGTTTCAGAGAGACAGGGATTGTAACATACTCTGTTTCACAAAAACATGGTTCTCTCAGGATATACTGTCTGAGTCTGTACAGCAAGTTGGGTTCTCAGTTCATGGCGCAGACAGGAATGAATATCCCTCCGGGAAGAAGAAGAGCGGGGTGTGAGGTAGCCTAGTGGTAGCCTAGTGGTTAGAGCATTTATCGGTTACTGGATCGAATCCCCGAGCTGGCAAGGTCAAAATCTGTCGTTCTACCCCCGAGGCCGTCATTGTAAATAAGAATTTGTTCTTAACTGGCTTGCCTGGTTAAATAAAAAATAAATATGATTAACTACTCATGGTGTGATTGTGTTGACGTACGCAAGTCCTTTTGTTCACCCGACCTAGAATACCTCACACTCAAATGCCGAAAACGTATTTACCTCGCAGGAGAATTCTCTTCGGTTGTAGTCACAGCAGTGTATATTCCCCCTCAAACCGATACCACGACGGCCCTCAAGGAGCTACACTGGACTTTATGCAAACTGGAAACCACATATCCTGAGGCCACATTTATTGTAGCTGGGGATTTTAACAAAGCAAATTTGAGAAAGACGCTCCCGAAGTTCTGTCAACACATTGACTGTACTGGCGCTGCTAAAACACTCAACCATTGCTACTCCAACTTCCGGGATGCCAACAAGGCCCATCTGAGCCCTCCCTTCTGAAAATCTGATCACAACTCCATTTTGCTCCTCCCTTCCTATAGGCAGAAACTCAAACAGGAAGTACCTGTGCTAAGGACTATTCAACGCTGGTCTGACCAATCGGAATCCACGCTTCAAGATTGTTTTGATCACGCGGACTGGGATACCGATCGCTGCAGCTGTACACAGCCCATCTGTAAATAGCCCATCCAACCAACTACCTACCTCATCCCCAATATTTGTTTTTGTTTTTCTGCTCTTTGCACACCAGTATCTCTACTTGCACATCCTCATCTGCACATATTCACTCAGTGTAAATTGATCAATTGGTAATTATTTCGCCTCTATGGCCTATTTATTTGCCTTACTCCCTAATCTACGACATTTGCACACACTGTATATAGATTTTTCTATTGTGTTATTGACTGTACATGTATTTATCCCATGTGTAACTCTGTGTTGTTGTTTTTACCACACTACTTTGCTTTATCTTGGCCAGGTCGCAGTTGTAAATGAGAACTTGTTCTCAACTGGCCTACCTGGTTAAATAAAGGTGAAATAAAAATATATTATTTAAAAAAATCTGATGTCTCAGACGGTGGATATCAAAACACAGAACGCATAATCGCTAATTGGACAGGGGCTGGGTAAGGAGGTGGGTTTGTGTGAGTGTGAGTGCGTGTTTGAATATACGCTGTTTAGGAGCCAAGAACTGACCTCATTTGGACTATGGTGTGGTTTCAAGACTGGCCAGGACAGAACAAGACACACTAAGACTCACACACACCTCTCCACCCTCATGAACACCTCTCATATAATATCATGTCCACACCTCTCTACCCTCCTGAACACCTCTCATATAATATCATGTCCACACCTCTCCACCCTCCTGAACACCTCTCATATAATACCATGTCCACACCTCTCCACCCTCCTGAACACCTCTCATATAATATCATGTCCACACCTCTCTACCCTCCTGACACCTCTCATATCATGTCCTACACCTCTCCCCCCTCCTGAACACCTCTCATATAATACCAATAGTCCACACCTCTCGCACACCTCCTGAACACCTCTCATATAATATCTGTCCCACACCTCTCCACCCTCCTGAACACCTCTCATATAATACCATGTCCACACCGCTCCACCCTCCTGAACACCTCTCATATAATACCATGTCCACACCTCTCCACCCTCCTGAACACCTCTCATATAATACAATGTCCACACCTCTCCACCCTCCTGAACACCTCTCATATACCTCTCATCCACACCTCTCCCCTACTGGGTACCCCTAACCTCACCTCCCCTATAACACCATGTCCACACCTATCCCCCAGTGTGCATCTCATCTGTCTCCAACACCGGACCTGTACACCATCTGTCTCCATCCTCTCCAACACCGAACTTGTACACCATCTGTCTCCATCCTCTACAACACCAGACTTGTACACCGTCTGTCTCCATCCTCTCAAACACCGGACTTGTACACCATCTGTCTCCATCCTCTCCAACACCAGACTTGTACACCATCTGTCTCCATCCTCTTCAACACCGGACTTGTACACCATCTGTCTCCATCCTCTCCAACACCAGACTTGTACACCATCTGTCTCCATCCTCTCCAACACCAGACTTGTACACCATCTGTCTCCATCCTTTCCAACACCGGACTTGTACACCGTCTGTCTCCATCCTCTCCAACACCAGACTTGTACACCATCTGTCTCCATCCTCTCCAACACCGGACCTGTACACCGTCTGTCTCCATCCTCTCCAACACCGGACTTGTACACCATCTGTCTCCATCCTCTCCAACACCGGACTTGTACACCATCTGTCTCCATCACTCCTCCACACCGGACTTTGTTTTTGGTTTTTTTTTTTAAAAAAAAACAACACATACTGTCCTCCAACACCGACTCTGTACACCGTCTGTCTCCATCCTCTTCAACACCGGACTTGTACACCATCTGTCTCCATCCTCTCCAACATCAGACTTCTACACCATCTGTCTCCATCTCTCCACACCGACTTTGTACACCATCTGTCTCGCATCCCTCAACACCAGACTTGTACACCATCTGTCTCCATCCTCTCCAACACCAGACTTGTACACCATCTGTCTCCATCCTTTCCAACACCAGACTTGTACACCAATCTGTCTCCATCCTCTCCAACACCAGACTTGTACACCATCTGTCTCCATCCTTTCCAACACAGACTTGTACACCATCTGTCTCCATCCTCTTCCAACACCAACTTGTACACCACTGTCCTCCAATCCTCTCCGAACACAGAATTGTACACACCTGTCTCCATCCGCTCTCCGACACCAGACTTGTACACCATCCTGTCCTCATCCCTCTCCGACACCAGACTTGTACACCACCTGTCTCATCCTCTCCACACCAGACTTGATACACCATCTGTCTCCATCCTCTCCGCACCAAGACTTGTACACCACCGGTCTCCATCACTCTCCGACACCAGACTGTACACCATCGGTCTCCATCCTTTCCAACACCAGACTTGTACACCACCTGTCTCCATCCTCTCCGACACCAGACTTGTACACCGTCTGTCTCCATCCTCTCCAACACCAGACTTGTACACCATCTGTCTCCATCCTTTCCAACACCAGACTTGTACACCATCTGTCTCCATCCTTCCAACACAGAACTTGTACACCACCTGTCTCCATTCCTCTCCGACACCAGACTTGTAACACCAATCTGTCTCATCCTCTCCGACACCAGACTTGTACACCACCTGTCTCCAACCTCTCCGACACCAGACTGTACCACGCACCTGTCTCCATCCTCTCCGACACCAGACTTGTACACCATCTGTCTCCATCCTCTCCAACACCAGACTTGTACACCACCTGTCTCCATCCTCTCCGACACCAGACTTGTACACACCACCTGTCCTCCATTCCTCTTCCGACACCAGACTGTACACCACCTGTCTCCATCCTCTCCGACACCAGACTTGTACACCATCTGTCTCCATCCTTTCCAACACCAGACTTGTACACCACCTGTCTCCATCCTCTCCGACACCAGACTTGTACACCATCTGTCTCCATCCTCTCCGACACCAGACTTGTACACCATCTGTCTCCATCCTTTCCAACTACCAACTTGTACACCACCTGGCTCCATCCTCTCCGACACCAGACTTGTACACCACCTGTCTCCATCCTTTCCAACACCAGACTTGTACACCACCTGTCTCCATCCTTTCCAACACCAGACTTGTACACCACCTGTCTCCATCCTCTCCGACACCAGACTTGTACACCATCTGTCTCCATCCTCTCCGACACCAGACTTGTACACCACCTGTCTCCATCCTTTCCAACACCAGACTTGTACACCACCTGTCTCCATCCTCTTCCCACAACCAACTTGTACACCACCTGTCTCCATCTCCTCCGAGCCCAGACTTGTAAAACCACTTCTCCATCCTCTCCGTTACCACCAGAATTGTACACCATCTTCCATCACTCCGACACCAGACTTGTACACACCTGTCTCCCATCCTCTCCGACACCAGATCTTGTACCCACCTGTCTCTCATCCATTCCACCACCAGACTTGTCCAACCACCTGTCTCCATCCTTTCCACACCAAACTTGTACACACCTGTCTCCATCCTCTCCGACACCAGACTTGTCACCCACCTGTCTCCATCCTCTCCCGACACCATAAAGATTGTACACACCTGTCTCCATCCTTTCCAACACCATACTTGTACACCTCGTCTCCATCCTTTCCACACCAGACTTGTACACCACGCTGTCTCCCATCCTCTCCGACACCCTGACTTGTACCCCAGTGCTGTGTCTCCATCCTCTCCGCACCAGACTTGTACACCACCTGTCTCCATCCTTCTCCGACACCAATACTTGTAACCACCACCTGTCTCCATCCTCTCCGACACCAGAAACATCAACGAAAAAATACACACCAGACTTGTACACCACCTGTCTCCATCCTTTCCGACACCAGACTTGTACACCACCTGTCTCCATCCTCTCCGACACCAGACTTGTACACCATCTGTCTCCATCCTCTCCGACACCAGACTTGTACACCACCTGTCTCCATCCTCTCCGACACCAGACTTGTACACCACCTGTCTCCATCCTCTCCGACACCAGACTTGTACACCACCTGTCTCCATCCTCTCCGACACCAGACTTGTACACCACTGTCCTCCATCCTTTCCGACACCAGACTTGTCCCACCTGTCTCCTCCTCTCGGAGACCCAGACTTTGTACCACCATCTGTCTCCATCCCTTTCCAACACCATACTTGTACACCCCTGTCCCTCCAGCCTATCCGACACCAGATTGTTACACCCCTGTCTCCATCCTTTCCAACACCAGACTTGTACACACCTGTCTCCATCCTATTCCGAACCAGACTTTGTACACCACCTGTCCTCCACCTCTCCGACACCACAGACTTGTACACCCTGTCTCCATCCTCTCCGACACGAACTTGTACACCTCTGTCTCCATCCTCTCCGACACCAGACTTGTACCCACCTGTCTCCATCCTCTCCGACACCAGACTTGTACACCACCTGGTCTCCCACCTCTCCACACCAGACTTGTACACCACCTGTCTCCATCCTCTCCGACACCAGACTTGTACACCACCTGTCTCCATCCTCTCCGACACCAGACTTGTACACCATCTGTCTCCATCCTCTCTGACACCAGACTTGTACACCATCTGTCTCCATCCTTTCCAACACCAGACTTGTACACCACCTGTCTCCATCCTCTCCGACACCAGACTTGTACACCACCTGTCTCCATCCTCTCCATACAGATAATATAAAGCTTTGTCCCAATTGGCACCCTATGATATTCCCTACATAGTGCACTAGGCCCTGGTCAAAAGTAGTGCACTAAATTTGGAATAGAGTGGTATAGATGTCAGGGGTTGACAGGATGTGGATTTAAGAGACCCTCGCACTGTGCTTCACATCAACCCTGTTTAATTCTCTATTTGTATTCTCCCAGTCGGCAGAGAGGATGACAAGATGATTGTGAAGAGAGAGAGAGAGAGGAGTGTAAAGAAGAAATGAGGAGTGTGAGGACTCTTGAGGACTCTGTGTTATTTTTCCATTATGAGAGTGTTACGTGGGCATTGTGTGTGTATGTATGTGTGTGTGTGTGTGTGTGTGTGTGTGTGTGTGTGTGTGTGTGTGTGTGTGTGTGTGTGTGTGTGTGTGTGTGATGTGTGTGTGTGTGTGTGATGTGTGTGTGTGTGTGTGTGTGTGTGTGGTGTGTGTGTGTGTGTGTGTGTGTGTGTGTGTGTGTGTGTGTGTGTGTTGTATGATGTCCAAGTCTCTGTGAACAATGTATGTGTATCGTATGATGGTGGTATGGTGTATATCCCTGTGTGTATAATATCTTTGTTTGAGTGGGTATGCTGTATATCCCTGTGTGTATAATATCTTTGTTTGAGTGGGTATGCTGTATATCCCTGTGTGTATAATATCTTTGTTTGAGTGGGTATGCTGTATATCCCTGTGTGTATAATATATTTGTTTGAGTGTGTCTGGTGTATATGCCTCCTTGCCCATCCAATGTTTCCTCATCTCCCACCCCTTCTAATGCGACTAGCCCCAATGCTCCTCCCTCTTTTTCCCCTGCCCCGCTACAAAGTTTCTCCCTGCAGATGGTCACTGAGTCCGAGATGCTAAAGGAGATCCTTAACCTTGACCCCCAAAAAACATTCCGCTCAGGTTATGGATGTGTCACTACAACCTTAATTGCCCTTAATTCTAAGCATTGTTGTGCTGCTATTTTTATTGACTTGGCCAAAGCTTTTGATACGGTAGGTCATTCCATTCTTGTGGGCCGGCTAAGGATTATTTAGTTACGGGGAGGGGAAACAGGTGAACCCAAGAGCAGACTCAGATGAGGAGACGGATGAGGTAACCAAGTAGTTATTGAAACGCGGGGAAGATGGGTCAGCCAGGGAAGCGCGGAACGGGTTTGCAAGAAACCACGTGCGGAGCTGAGGTTTAGCGAGAGGTGTTGTGACAGGGTAAGCAGGTCTGGAGGGGAATCCAAGGGAGCAGTAGAGTGGGGGATCCAGGACCGAGTAGCAGGACTGATGAGACGTGGGACTGGAGACAGGGACCAGAGTCAGAGCGGGCAGAACTGTAGCGGAGAGGGAAACAGCGTCAGACAGAAATAACACATAAACAGGATCTAAACAGGAACAAACGTAGACTGACTGAGCAGAGATTACGATCTGGCAGCGTGGAAGTGGCAGGGCTGAGTATTTGTAGAGGTCTTGATTATGGAACAGGTTGCAGCTGGTGGGGATCTGTTCTGACTCCAGCACACCTGTCTCCGCCCACACAATCACACACACACAGAGAGAGAGGCAAAGAGCACTGGGGGAGGCGACAGGTCAAGGAGACACAGGATGAGCAGCGACTGGAACGAGCTGCAACAAACACTCAAACGGGACAGTTTTATATCAATCTCTTCATTCTCTTCATTCAATCATGGACACTCTTACTGACAGTTGTGGCTGCTTTGCGGGATGAATTGTTGTCTCTACCTTCTTGCCCTTTGTGCTGTTGTCGGTGCCCAACAATGTTTGTACCCTGTTTTGTGCTGCAACCATGTTGTGCTGCTGTCATGTTGTGTTGCTACCATGCTGTGTTGTCATGTGTTGCTGCCATGCTGTGTTGTCATGTGTTGCTGCCATGCTGTGTTGTCATGTGTTGCTGCCATGCTGTGTTGTCATGTGTTGCTGCCATGCTGTGTTTGTCCATGTGTTGCTGCCATGCTGTGGTTGTCATGTTTTGCTGCCATGCTGTGTTTGTCATGGTGTTGCTAGCCATGCGTGTTGTCATGTGTTGCTGCCATGCTGTGTTGTCATGTGTTGCTGCCATGCTGTGTTGTCATGTGTTGCTGCCATGCTATGAAATCGTCTTAGGTCTCTCTTTATGTAGTGTTGTGATGTGTGTTTAGTCCTATATTTTGATTTAATTTATTTTTATTTTTAAGTCCAGCCCCCATCCCCGCAGGAGGCCTTTTGCATTTTGGTAGGCCGTCATTGTAAATAAGAATTTGTTCTTAATGGACTTGCCTAGTTAAATAAAGGTTAAATAAATAAATAAAATATATCCCTGTATAATATCTTGTTTGAGTGGGTATGGTGGATATCACTGTGTGTATATCACTGTGTATATCACTGTGTGTATAATATCTTTGTTTGAGTGGGTATGGTGTATATCACTGTGTGTATAATATCTAATATAATATATAATAAAAGCTTCTACTCTCTCTTCATCTGTAATGAAGACCTGATTGGTTCTCTGACGCTTCTCTGTCCTCTTATCTTTTCTTCACAATTCTGTTCTTGACTCCTCTCCTCCTCTCCTTGCCGCTCAACTCCTCTCCCCTCTCCTCTCAACCACTTTTCTACCTGCCCACTAAGTCAGTGTTCCCCGAGGGATTCCATCTGCGTTCTACTCCGCTCGCAGAGCTGTATAGAATACTAATGCAACCATAATGTGACAGTAAACATAACATTTAAAACCACCTACCGTGCAAACACACACACACACACACAGACACACACACACGGACACACAAACGCACACATGCATATGCACGTAAGTAAGCGAACACGCATGCGCACCCTCTCTATCAACCCCTTTCCTTTCCTCTATACAGTAACTCCTATCTCTCTATCAACCCCTTTCCTTTCCTCTATACAGTAACTCCTATCTCTATATCAACCCCTTTCCTCTATACAGTAACTCCTATCTCTATATCAATCCCTTTCCTCTATACAGTAACTCCTGTCTCTCTATCAACCCCTTTCCTCTATACAGTAACTCCTGTCTCTCTATCAACCCCTTTCCTCTATACAGTAACTCCTATCTCTCTATCAACCTTTTTCCTTTCCTCTATACAGTAACTCCTGTCTCTCTATCAACCCCTTTCCTCTATACAGTACTCCTATGCTCCTATATCACCCTTTCCCTTATACAGTAACTCCTATCTCTCTATCAACCCCTTTCCTCTATACAGTAACTCCTATCTCTATATCAACCCCTTTCCTCTATACAGTAACTCCTATCTCTATATCAACCCCTTTCCTCTATACAGTAACTCCTATCTCTATATCAACCCCTTTCCTTTCCTCTATACAGTAACTTCTATGTCTCTATCAATCTCTTTCACCATACCCACTCAGTACACCATACCCACTGAAATAAAGGTAAAATCAAAAATCAAAATCAATCTCTTTCTTTTCCTCTATACAGTAACTCCTCTCTATCAATCCAATTCCTCTATACAGTAACTCCTCTCTATCAATCCAATTCCTCTATACAGTAACTCCTATCTCTCTATCAATCCTCTCTCTTTCACCCTGTATCTAAAAGCGTTTTAGTGAACACACAGCCATAAAGCCTCCCTCTGTGACTTCTACCTCTTTCTATTCTTCTTCACCTCTACTGTTTGATTTGAATTTCAGAGCAACGACTGCCTTTCTCTGTATCCCAAATGGAACCCTATTCCTTACCATGTGGGCCCTGATAGGGAATAGGATGCCATTTGGAAATGTTAAGTTGAGGGCCACTTCTACTTTATCTCTCTCTAAAGAAAATAACAAATATTCCTGTTCCTGACTGGAGCCCACAGCTGTCAACCTCTACCCCTAACCAGCACAGCATCAAACGGATGGATGGAGGGAGAGGGAGTGAGGGCACACCAGACAGACAGACAGACAGACAGACAGACAGACAGACAGACAGACAGACAGACAGACAGACAGACACAGACACACACACACACACACACACACACACACTCACACACACACAGGACATGAGCCTGCTGCTAGGTTACACTGATTATCACATGTATCTCAGGAGGAAGATAAACCGATAAAGAGAACAGAGATATATAGCTAAAATCCCACATAGCTGAGAGATACAGCTAACCTCCCACAGAGATGAGAGAAAAAGCTAACCTCCCACAGAGATGAGAGATCCAGATAACCTCCCACAGAGCTGAGAGATCCAGCTAACGTCCCACAGAGCGGAGAGATCCAGCTAACCTCCCACAGAGATGAGAGATACAGCTAACCTCCCACAGAGCTGAGAGATACAGCTAACCTCTCCTAGCTGAGGGATACTGGCTAACCTCCCACAGAGATGATAGATACCAGCTAACCTCCCCAGAGCTGAGAGATAAAGCTAACCTCCCCAGATGAGAGATACAGCTACCTCCACAGAGATGAGAGATAAAGTTAACCTCCCACAGACTGAGAGACTACAGCTAACTCCCACAGAGTCTGAGAGATAAAGCTAAACCTCCCACAGAGATGAGAGATCAGCTAACCTCCCACAGAGCTGAGAGATAAAGACTAACCGCCCACAGAGATGAGAGATACAGCTAACCTCCCAAGAGATGAGAGATACGGCTAACTCCCACAGAGCTGAGAGACTAAAGCTAACCTCTCACACAGATGAGAGACTACAGCTAACCTCCCCAGAGATGAGAGATAAAGCTAACCTCCCACAGAGATGCAGGAGGATACAGCTTAACCTCCCACAGAGCTGAGAGATAAGCACCTCCCACAGAGATGAGAGATACAGCTAACTCCCCACAGAAGTGAGAGATAAAGCTAACCGCCCCAGAGATGAGAGATTAAAGCTAACCTCCCACCGATGATGAGCGATACAGCTAAACCTCCAAAGAGATTATAGATAAAGCTAACCCTCCACAGAGCTGAGAGATACAAGCAACCTCTCACAGAGATGGGAGATACAGCTAACCTCCCACAGAGATGAGAAGATAAAGCTAACCTCTCACAGAGTGAGAGATACGTCTAACCTCCACAGAGCTGAGAGATACATCTAACTCCCACGAGCTGTAGATAATGCCAATTTCCCACATAGCTGAGAGATACAGCTAAAATCTCCACAGATCTAGAGATAGAGCCTAACCTCTCACAGAGCTGAGAGATACGCTTAACCTCCCCATAGCATAATGCCAGCTAACCTTCCACAGAGCCAGAGAGATACAGCTAGCCTCCACAGAGCTGATACAGAGATACCAGCTACCTCCCACAGAGATTGAGAGATCAGCTAACCTCCCACAGAGCTGAGAGATACATCTAACCTCCAAGAGATGAGAGATACAGCTAACCTCCCACAGAGCTGAGAAGATACAGCTACCTCCCACAGAGATGATGATACAGCTAACCTCCCAGAGCTGAGAAGATACAGCTAACCTCTCACTAGCTGAGAGATACACTAACCTCCCCCAAAGATGAGAGATACAGCTAACCTCCTCACAGAGCTGAGGATAAGCTAACCCTCCCACAGAGCTGAGAGATACAGCTAACCTCCCCAGAGATGAGAGATACAGCTAACCCCACAGAGCTGAGACATCCAGCTAACCTCCCAAAAAAACCATAAGCTGAGGAATACAGCTTAACCTCCCAGAGCTTGAGAGATACAGCTAACCTTCCCAGACTGAGAGCTACAGCTAATCTCCCACAGAGCTGAGAGATCCAGATAACCTCCCACAGAGCTAAGAGATACAACTAACTTCCACAGAGCTGAGAGATACAGCCAGCTCCCACAGAGCTGGAGATCCGTTTAACCTCCCCAGAACAGAGAGATACGGCTAAAACCTCACAGAGCTGAGAGATACAGCTAACCTCCCACAGAGCTGATAGATACTGCTAACCTCCCACAGAGCTGAAGATACAGCTAACTCTCCCACAGAGCTGGAGATTCAGTTACCTCCCACAGAGCAGAGAGGATACTGCTAATTCCCACAGAGCTGAGAGACACAGCTAACCTCCCACAGAGCTGAGAGACACAGTGAACATCCCACAGAGCTGAGAGACACAGCTAACTCTCATCATAGCTGAGAAGACACAGCTAACCTCCCACAGATCGGAGGAGATACAGCTAACCTACCATAGAGCTGATGATACCTGCTAACCTCCCCACGAGAGCTGAGAGACATACTAACCTCCCACAGAGCGGAGATACAGCAAATCTCCCACCGAGCTGAGAGATACAGCTAACCTCTCACAGAGCTGAGAGATACAGCAACCTCTCATCATAGCTGAGAGATACAGCTGAATCTCTCACAGAGTTGAGTGTAATACAGCTAACCTCCCACATAGCTATAGATACAGCTAATCTCTCACAGAGATGGATACAGCTAAACCTCTCACAGAGCTGAGAGATACAGCTAACCTCCCATCAGAGCTGAGAGATCCAGCTACTCCCACAGAGCTGAGAGATACAGCTAACTCCCACAGAGCTGAGAGCTCCAGCTACCTCCCACGAGCTGAGACATCCAGCTAACCTCCCACAGAGCTGAGAGATACAGCTAACCTCCGCAGCATAGCTGAGACATCCAGCTTACTTCCCACCCCCAAGAGCTGAGAGATACAGCTAACCTTCCCACAGAGATGAGAGATACGCTAACCTCCCATACAGAGCTGAGACATCCGCTAACCTCCCACAGAGCTGAGAGATACAGCTACCTCCCACAAGAGATGAGGAGATCAGCTAACCTCCCAAGAGCTGAGAGAACACTAACCTCTCACATAGCTGAGAGGATACGCTTAACCTCCCACAGAGCTGATAGATTACAGCTAACCTCTCACATAAGCTGAGAGACACAGCTAACCTCCCACATAGCTTAGAGATACAGCTACCACGCCCATAGAGCTGATAGTACTTCTAACCTCCCACACGAGCTGAGAGACACAATTACCTCCACGACGTGGGTAGGAATACAGCCAATCTCCACAAGCTGAGAGATAAAGCATACAACCTCCCACAGAGTGAAGATACAGCAACCTCCCACAGAGCTGAGAGATAAAGCTAAACGCCCACAGAGCATGAGAGATAAAGCTAACCGGGCCCACAGAGAGAAGATATAAAGCTAAACCTCCACCGAGATGAGAGGATGACAGCCTAACCTCCCCAAAGAGATGAGAGATAAGCTAACCTCCAACACAGCTGAGAGATAAAGCTAACCTCTCACAGAGCTGAGAGATACAGCTAACCTCCCACAGAGATGAGAGTAAAGCTAACCTCTCACAGAGATGGATAGATACGGCTAACCTCCCACAGAGCTGAAGATACATCTAACCTCCCACAGAGCTGATAGATATGCCATTTCCCATAAGCTGAGAGATACAGCTAATGCTCCCAGAGCGAGAGATATAGCTTAACCTCCCACAGAGCTGAGAGATACGCTTAACCTCCCACATAGCAGAAATGCACAACTAACCTTCCACAGAGCTGATACAGAGAATACAGCTTAACCTCCCACCGAGATGAGCGATACAGCTACCCTCCCAAGAGCTGAGATGATACCGTGTTAACCTCCCACAGAGATGAGAGGTACAGCTAACCTCCGCACAGAGCTGAGAGATAACAGCTAAACCTCCCACGAGATGAGAGAACAGCTAACCGCCACAGAGCTGAGAGAATACAGCTAACGCTCCCACAGAGATGAGAGATAAAGCTAACCTCCCACAGATATGAAGATACAGCTTAACTCCCACAGAGCTGAGAGATCCAGCTAAGTGTCCCCACAGAGCTGAGACATCCAGCTAACCTCCCACAGAGTCTGAGAGATACACTACCTCCCACAGCGATGAAGACACAGCTAACCTCCCACAGAGCGATGACATCCAGCTAACCTCCACAGAGATGAGAGATATCAGTCGAACTCCCACACAGTGAAGATACAGCTAACCTCC